>NW_027500582.1:0-51801 GCF_021521415.1 Bidens hawaiensis
GGAGTTCCCTCACATTAATTATCAACTAAAACATCAAGCTACATACCACTAGAGTGACTCCAAACTTTTAATTGAAGTCATGAGTTGCACTTTTGGTAAATCTTTCAACACAAAGAAATATACATTTTTGCCAAAATATGATAAAAAATACACCAACCTGTTTTCCACTTTTGGGTCAGCTTTAAAACCAAATAAACCCCCTCATTTCACAATATCACCATTAGTATATCATAATTCACTATCTAGAACTCTAGATCGTGAACATGGAATCATCGGAGGAAGAAGCATTGTTTCGATCCTACCAATACGCCGCCTTATACTTCGTCCAAAGTCCGACCACTACCGTCTCGTTTCACTCACCAACCACACAACGCCGCCTCACTCTCTCCCACTACTCCTCATCTCGTGGATCCTCCAACTCCATGCATGACAAGAAATTGACAACTCGAGAAAGCCCGGACCACGAAACCAGTGGTGATGGTGGTGAAACTTAGTGAAAAGTGTGTGGAGAGTGAGGATGAGGAAGGGCCATGGGAAGAGACAGATGTTAGGAAGAAGATGTGGGATTTTGTGTCGTTTTCGCATTCGGATTCATGTGTTTGGATCATGTTTCAGATAAGTTTAAGATTGATGGTCAGCTTTGGAGTTGCATTGTTGTTCTTCTATCTCATTACTAAGCCTCCTTCTCCGGTTATCTCTCTTAAGGTCACCTCTCTCTCTCTCTCTCTCAATTACTTTATTTATCTCTATATGTGTAAACGAGTTCGTTGTTTGTAACTTGTAAGCCACTTGACTTGTGTAAACAAGTTCGTCGTTTGTAAGCCAGTTAAGATTGGCTTGCTAAAATCTAGCTTAATAAGCTACTGAAGAATAACAATATACTCTTAAATCCGTTTAATCTGCCTACCATGAGGGTTAAACACTCGACCTCCAATGAAGAAAACACTTGTTACGCATGTCCTTCGGTAAAAGTATAGTGATCGAAAAAAATTTATCAGAGATATTTAAAATTTCCAACCTCATATTAATGAAAAAGTTTTAGATTACCTACATCAACAAGAGTATAATTCTAAATAAAAAAGCATCCTTGAGAATTTTTTGGTTTCGAGTTACAAGTTATAACTTTAAATAAATTGTTTGTTAACATTTTTCTAAATCATTATTAATATGGAAACGATAATATAGTAAGTGAATTTTTTTTATTATAAAACTATAACTTTTCTGAAATTCCGATGTGTGAATGACTAAAAAATTATAGACCTTAGCTAAAACCTTCTTTTTTCATATAACAATCCACTGGTTCTAATTAAATGCGTATGTGTAATATCATTAATCATCTACTTTAACGCGTGGCCACGAATCAATTAATATTTCATTTAATTTAAATATATTTAGCATACACCTTTAATTAGATTTATAAGCTATATTTCATTTTTAACGATTAATTTAGATCACTTTTTTAACAATTAATTTAGATCACTGCCTCACCTGATTATTGAAGATATTAATCTTGAATTTAGAAGATAAAGATCAAATAGGTTATGTATAATATATTCTTATGAATTATTTATTGAGTATTTTATATTTAATTAGGAATAAGATTTTATTATTTTTATAAATTTATATGGTTTGCTAGGTTGAGTCTAATTACGAGCCTTGGTGGATAACTTAAAGTTTTAGTATAAATAGATGGTTGGGGTATTGTAATTTATGTGCTTTTGTTGATTAATAATAAAAAAGTCGAAAGAGTTTGTTTAATCTCGTTTTTGTGTGTTCGATCAAGAGCCCTGATTTCCAACAATCATCTTTACCCCTTGAGTACCGGAGATCACCCCCTAAAAAGAAACCCACTATAGGTAAGGAAACCCCCATAGATACGAAAAACCCATTGCCCAATCGACAACCTTGTATTTTTTTTCATTTGTGGGACTTAAACTCAAAACTTTATCCTTTTAAATTTAAGTAGTTGAATGTTTCATCTTAACCACTTGAATTGGAGAATTGGAGACATCGGCCATATTTCTAATTCTTTATTTAAAGGACGGAAATCAATCAAGTATATTGTCACTAATATACAGCATATTTTGGTCGGTGGCTCAAAGTTCTTTGAAACCTAAAACGAGGTATATGGTGCTACAGGCATATGAAAAACTACCTAAAGTGTCTAACATCGTCCAATCAAATGAAGAAATTTATTTTGTTAGCAAAATATCCAAAATTTTGTCGAATTGGTAAGAGTGGTGTTCCATAAAACCGATATACACATACACAATCATTCATTCATCTTTTGGAGGTTCGCCTTCTTAAAAAAGATTTCTTTTAGAGATGTCATCTGAAGATTTGCTTAAGTCATTTTCAGAGACTTTTTTATTATTAAATATTTTTCTTTTCAACTAGCTTACTCTCTCTTTTACCAACTAAATCAGGAATAAAAACTAAAAGTTTTATAACTTATATATATATGACAAAGTTAACGTACAAATAAAATTAACGTGTGAAAATCAAGTAAAATAATTTATATACAAGTAGAGTAATTATGTAATTACATCATAGAGTAATTACATAATTACTCTACATGATTCTCACAATTATCACGTTAATGTCATTTGTATTTGATTCAAACCCTATATATATACACACACACACACACACACAATACTAGATTTTATCCCCCGTATTACGGAGGCTGTTTTACATTATTCGTATTTAATATTTATATATGTATATTTGGATTTTAATTTTATTTATTGTAAAAAGTTATTAATTAATATACTTGAGGTTTGATAATGAAATGGTTTCACAAATAAATGATATTTTATAATTCAGTTTAAAAGCTATCTGGGTTTGGTAATACCCATTACCCGTTTATTTTCTTTATTATAAAAATTGTTTCTTATTATAAATAATATCTTTTTTTAAATAAAATAGGATATTAATTTTTAGTATGTCCCTATTTTATAGGATTTTCATATCAAATATTTGATTAGATTATTTTTTTAATATAATGAGATGTTATAACCTGTTTAAGAGCTATCTGGGTTTGGTGATACCTTTACCCGTGAATTCGAGTCAAATGCGTGATAAACCTTCATTTACAAATAAAGCAATCTGATGGCTTGAAAAAATGGTGCTTTACATTTTTTCGTTTTTTAATACTTATTTTTTGGATTTTTAATTTTCTTTATTGTAAGAAAATTAATAATACACTTAGGGTTTGATGATGAAAGGGTTTCATAAATAAATGATATGTTATAACCCGTTTAAAAACTATCTGGATTTGGTGACCCATGACCCGTTTATGTTTTTTACTATAAAATTGTTTATTAATTATAAATAATATCTTTTTCTTTTTTAATTGAATATTAGATTTTAGTATATCCCTATTTTATAGGATTTTCATATCAAATAATTGGTAAGATTAATTTTTAATTTAATGAGATGTTATAACCCGTTTAAGAGATATTTAGCTTTGCTAAAACCCATACCCATGAATTTGGGTTAAATCAATAAGAGGCTCCCATTTAAAAATCAAGCAATCTGGTGGCTTCCATAAAAGGAGGGAGCGACCGCATCGCAACACGTAGGATTTTAGGGGTTTCGTTTATATATATACTAGATTTTATCCCCCGTATCACGGGGGTTGTTTTAAATTATTCGTTTTTAATATATTTTATATATATATTTGGATTTTAATTTTATTTATTGTAAGAAAGTTAATAATTAATATACTTAAGGTTTGATGATAAAATGGTTTTACAAATAAATGATATGTTATAATCTGGGTTTGGTGATACTCATACCCGCTTATGTTTTTTTACTATAAAATTGTTTATTAATTATAAATAATATCTTTTCTTTTTAAATTAGATATTAAATTTTAGTATATCCCTATTTTATAGGATTTTCATATCAAATATTTGATGAGATTAATTTTTAATATAATGAGATGTTATAACCCGTTTAAGAGCTATCTGAGTTTGGTGAGTTCTTTACCCGTGAATTCGGATCAAATGCGTGAGAAGCCTTCATTTACAAATAAAGCAATCTGATGGCTTGAGATAATGGTTGTTTTACATTTTTTCGTTTTTTAATATTTATTTTTTGGATTTTAATTTTCTTTATTGTAAGAAAGTTAATAATATACTTAGGGTTTGATGATGAACGGGCTTCATAAATAAATGATATGTTATAATCCGTTTAAAAGCTATTTGGTTTTGGTGACCCATGACCCGCTTATGTTTTTTTATTATAAAATTGTTTATTAATTATAAATAATCTTTTCTTTTTAAATTAGATATTAAATTTTAGTATATCCCTATTCTATAGGACTTTCATATCAAATAATTAGTAAGATTAATTCTTAATTTATTGAGATGTTATAACCCGTTTAAGATCTATCTGGTTTTGGTAAGACCCATACCCATGAATTTGGGTTAAATTAATGAGAGACCTCTATTTAAAAATCAAACAATCTGGCGGCTTCCATAAAAGGGGGGGAGCGACAACATCACGGCACGTTAAGATTTAGGGGTTTCATTTATATATATTATAGATATATATTAAAATATTAATTGTATTAATTAATAATATATATAAGAATTAACCAATTATAGAAAAATAAACAAATAATATTGTATTTGGGACCTTTAAATTACCTATGATCTAAGTATGGTGTTTTTCCTTTAAAAATTAAGTGATGAGTTAAATTCTTACGAGTACTAAAGGTAGGAGATTTTAAGAGAAAAATTAGAAAAAGAAAAGGGACTCAAAAGCTTGACTAGAGTAATTCTTGATGATAATAAGGCAATATTAGATAACTCTTTTTTAAATTAGTATAAACTTGTTTAATAGCTTGTTAGATACAGGTTTTTTGATGGCTGATATGTACACTTTCTAATTTTACTTTTAAACCTACGCTTTTTAATTTTACTTCTAAATTCTGCACAATTGTTTATCATCTCAAACTTACAAAAATGAACACCAATTTATACACATCGGTAATGCTAAGCCAAAAGCCTTTGGTAAAATATTGATGTTTCATCACAAATTTATAGAAACTATTTTTAAGCGTATATTTATGATAATGGAAGACCAACCCAAGCCCATATATTGATGATTGAAACAATCACGGCCTCACGGGTATTGCACTACTGAATAAGCTTTAGCCCAATTTCACTTGACCCAATATGAACTGGTTCAGATTAAAGCGGGTCTTTTAAGGGGAAAAGGATGGTGTTTGATCACTGTTTTGAAACCGGTATATGGTTCAAGTTTAAACGGTTTCAATCATGTTCCAAAAGTATAGGATTGTCAACCGATTTTAACCCTACAGTTCGATTAGGGTACAAACCGGGTGAAATCGATGTCGAATCTTATAAAATCCCAAAGTTTATATTTTGTGACTATTAGTTAGATCAACCTAAAGATCAACTTTGTTTAAAATTTTATAATTCAAATACAATATTTTTACAAAACCAAGTTAGCATAATGTCATTTACTCGTTATTGCATACTAAGACCATCTGATATACCTCCCTAAGCCTCACGCAAAGGTTCTACGTGGATAACTCATCATGCAAGGGTCATTCTTGAATACCGCGATCCTGCCCAAATGACAACGCATGACGGGTCCAAATTACCTCGGTCATGCGGGTCACTCCCACATCCACCAATCAAATATTTTGTTTTGTTTTCCTTTACTTTTTATTTCTTTTTCATATTAAATAATATAATGGTGGGGAATGAGATATAATATGTGTTGAGTGATGGAGGAAAAGATGAGTTGGCGCTAAGAGTATTCTCATCTCACCTTCTATCTCCAAACAAAAAATTACACTAAAACTTATTTTATTTTCTCTCTTTATTTCAATTAAATAATACTTTTTATACCTTTTATCATTACCTTTTCTCTTTTCTTCACTCACAACCACTTTCAAAATATATTAAAAAATTATAGAGGATGAACAGTAACTTTTCAAATATACAGAAAAATCACTACTTTTTCTAAAATATAAAAACTTTTTACTCACAACACCCTGAATCATTCTCTAAATTATAAAAACACCCTCACATAATATAAGGGGTTGGATGAGAATGCTCTAACATGGCACATATGATGAAAATGAGAAGAATAACCATAACACATATTCTAAGATCGCCATAAAATTAAAAACGAGATCCAGTTTTCATTTGTGTACGTATAAAAGGTTAATTCAAAGAAAACAAAACATAGTATTTTTCCGTTGAATTTTTTTTATTTTTTCTAGAATTGCGTGTCTGAAAAATATTTTACTTTTCTTTTGAAAGTATTCTATCTGTAGAAACATAAAATGAATCTGATCTGATCCAAGACGATGTTCCCCGGTCTTCGAGATGAACGAACCACGACTCGATCTTCTTCTCCGGTAGCTTGAGATCTGCAATGGCTTTTTGGGGGTGTGGAGGTGACTGCTAAGAAATCTCGAGGACCTCTTGTTTACAGACACAAAAATGGTTATGGTGGTGGCTCTTATTGAGAGCAACAACAACCTTAATAAGGAGGTGGAGACCTCCTTATATAAGGAGCCTCATGGCCACCATCATGGTACCCTAATGGGCCTAGCCCAGTTAGGGTTACCTCCACAAAACCCCCTCAGCCCAATAATATTTTATTAGTCCATATAATAAAATAAGCCAAACATAATAAATTAAGGTCGTAAGCCGGGTTTAGTACCATACCCCTACAAGCCCCCCAAGTCCAGTGTTGCTCCTAGGCGTGCAAGCGTTTAGGTGGAGCGCTGGACTTCATAAGGTGTGTTAGGATGTGAGGCGGTTTTTTCCCTTTTCGTCGGCCTTTTCTTTATTGTTTTTGAGTTTTGAGAGGTTTTCTCCATGATGGTGACATGTTGTGATCCTTATGATAATAATGGTGCACTGGCATGAATAAGATATAGCACGCATCATAACAATAGTGGCGCGAGGCCTGATAAAAGATAGAGTGCATATCTCGATAATAATGTAATGCAACTTGCGCGCGAGGCAATGAATAAGATATAGCACTCATCATAACAATAGTGGCGCGAGGCCTGATAAAAGATAGAGTGCGTATCTCGATAATAATGTAATGCAACTTGCGCGCGAGGCAGCTTACGAGCTATAAAAATAATGAAGCTTGCGCGCGAGGCGACTTACGAGCTATAAAAATAATGAAGCTTGCGCGCGAGGCGACTTACGAGCTATAAAATAATGAAGCATGCGCGAGTTGCGGCTTATGAGCTATAATATGATGATAATGACTGGCCCACAAGGGCCTCTTCTACGCAGGATGACTATCCCAACTTGTTTTCAAAATAATATTGGAGGCACAAACGGCCAGATAATAATAATGTCATAGGTGCTTGTGCGACTCGTAGCCGAACCTGCAAAAACATATCAACTAAAAGTGGATGTATTACGAGGTTCCCATCCTCGGGCAAATTATGAGGTGTGCCCAACCTACGTTGGCACGTGGCCGTTTGGGATATTATTAGGTTCCCGACCCTTATGTTTGGCGCGTGGCCATGTGGAATATTATTAGGCTCCCGACCCTTATGTTTGGCGCGTGGCCGTTTGGGATATTATTAGGCTCCCGACCTTTATGTTTGGCGCGTGGCCTTATGGGTTTGAGGATTCCCAACCTTTAAGTTTGGCGTGTAGCCGTATGGGTTTATGAGGATTCCCAACCTTTAAGTTTGGCGCGTGGCCTTATGGGTTTATGAGGATTCCCAACCTTTAAGTTTGGCGCGTGGCCTTATGGGTTTATGAGGATTCCCAACCTTTAAGTTTGACGCATGGCCGTATATTTTGCATTAATGTAAGCACTTTTTGTGCCATTTCATGCAAATCCTATATACTCATACATCAAGAAAACACCATTCATCATACGAAAGACATCCGGATCGCTTCTTCAGTCCCCAATGATGGTGGTAGTGAATTTCATCCATGCGGAAGCGTGACGAGCCCCGGTAGTAACCCGCAAAAGTTGTTTACGGACGCGGAATGGTGCGAATCAACCCGCTATGGAACTCTCTCGTGATCTGCGGGAGCCAGAAATGACCCGCGATACATCCATGATGGCTGAAGTTAACTTGTGGGAATGCGCATGCGGCTCTTTATGGTTGCTAGTTGATCCTCGTAAGTGCCCAGATGACACGCCGTTAGTGTTTCAAGGTGGCACTGTGCCGGGGCTGGAATATCTGAGCGCTTGTCACCCGCGGAAGTTGAGCGCGCACGCATGGCGGAGAGTTGGGCGCGCATGCATGGCGGGAGTTGAGCGCGCAAGCATGGCGGAGAGTTGGGCGCGCATGCATGGCGGGAGTTGAGCGCGCATGCATAGCGGGAGTTGCGTGCGCATGCATGGCGTTAGTCTTGACCCTCAGCATTGCGCATGCATGGCGTCGGGGTGTTCCTCTGATGCGGCGCATGCATGGCCGGGAGAGTTCGTCCGCGGCGCACTTGTATGGCGTCGGAGTGGTGATCCGTGAGTGCGCATGCATGGCGGCGGAGTGTTGGTCCGCGGGCGCATGCATGGCGGTGTGTTGTGAAAATGAGTAAAGGACTTAGAATATATTTCTTGCTTGACCCCAACTGTGGAGGTGGTGTGGTATTCATAGTATTAGGGTTTCCAATTATTGGGTTCAGACCCAATTAGGACCTTTTTGGCCTCCTCCTATTGCTTCGCGCCACGTGTACTTAGGACACCTGGTGCTTTTTCATTGATTATTCTCTGACCAAGGTATTTTACCTGACCCATGTGCCATCACGTGGTGGCACATGGGTTTTGCTGAGTTGTCAACCCTTCATTGGCAGCTGTCAACATCAGCACATTCTTTATTCCTTAAAAGATACCTTCTGGAAGGTTGTCTGATGAGTACAATCATGGTTGTCCTTATCCTGATTTGGATTAGACTTGTCTCATTTGTTGTGTTGTCCTTTATGCGCCTATCCCGGGGATGCGCAAGGTCTTCTCTTTATTCTCACGCGCAGATGTTTCATGCGCAGATGTGATATGCGTGAGCATGTGATATGCGTAAGCATATGTAATATGCGTGAGCATATGTGATATGTGCCACGCGCAGATGTGATATGCGTGAGCATATGTGATGCGTGAGCATATGTGATGCGTGAGCATATGTGATATGCGTGAACATATGTGATGCGTGAGCATATGTGATATGCGTGAGCATATGTGATATGTGCCACGCGCATAGGTTTTGGCTTTGTGTCTTCATGACATCCTGATGCGTGAGCATATGTGATATGCGTGAGCATATGTGATGCGTGAGCATATGTGATATGCGTGAGCATATGTGATATGCGCCACGCGCATAGGTTTTGGCTTTGTGTCTTCATGACATCCTGATTTCAAGCCTCTTGTCTATATCATGACATGCGTGAGCATATGTGATATGCGTGAGCATATGTGATGCGTGAGCATATGTGATATGCGCCACGCGCATAGGTTTTGGCTTTGTGTCTTCGACATCCTGATTTCAAGCCTCTTGTTTATATCTTGTGGGTTGACCCGCCCCGCTCGATGTTAAGGCGGTTGCATACCCCTTCAAGCCCCCCCAGTCTAATGTGTGTCTTGTCTCGCGCGAGCGAGGTAAGATAGGTATTAGACTTAATAGTTTGCTTTTTTAATAGGGCTTGTTTTTTCTTTTTCTTTTCTTGTACGCGTGTTGCGCGAAATTCCATCCCTTTGGTTAAAACGAATCGTCAATGCATGTGGTTGGTTGGTGTTGACATGCATCGGAGATGGAGACGTTGTCAGACCTTCGTGTGCTCGGCGCCAGCGCGCATGCGTGATGGCGCGCTGCTGCTTCATGGCGGTGGAACTCATGCATGGTGGCATGCACCATGGCGGCCAGATGGTTATCCGCGGTGGCGTGTACGCGTGGTGGCGCAATGACATTACGCGGTTGCGAGGTTCACTTGTCGTGGCGCGTATGAAGGTTGACGGAATGTTAAATCCGCGACTGTGCGCATGTATGGTGGAAATGTATTAAACCACGGTGGCGCATGCGTGGTGGCGATGTACTGAACCGTGGTGGCGCATGCGTGGTGGCGATGTATTGAATCGCGGTGGCGCATGCGTGATGGCGGTGTATCGAACCGCGGTGGCGCATGCGTGGTGGCGGTGTATCGAACCGCGGTGGCGCATGCGTGGTGGCGGTGTATGGCGCATGCGTGGTGGCGGTGTATCGAACCGCGGTGGCGCATGCGTGGTGGCGGTGTATCGAACCGCGGTGGCGCATGCTTGTGCTTGTTGAATATAAGGTATGCTTACACATTGAAACTTGAACAAGGTTGTAAGGAAATTATTTTTACTTAATCCTTAACAGTTGTCATATTTCAAGTTATTTTGCGATATTCTGAATGTGCTGACACGTGCCTTGGCATTTCATTATTCCTCTTTTGCGCGACGTTATCGTGCATGTATTATAGGGAATTATGAATGAGTTTTTTAGCCTTTACGTGTCAGTATGTGTTACTTTGCCTATATCCATTATAATCCCATGCGCGGCCCCGACCTGAGACCTTAACAACTATGCTTTGGCATGTGTTTTGCCTTAGGTATTTTTATGGTCCAGCTGCGCAATACGTAGGATGGATGCTATGAGTAATTTGAGCTAAGGCTCATATTATTGGGCTAAGGCCTTGACATTTTAGAGTTAAAACTCGTCAACGCGTCTGAGCTTGGAGCTCGCGCATGTATGTTTTACTTCGTTTTATTTTTAGTTTGATGTCAATACAATGTTGTCATATTGCTCAAAATTAATAAAAAGAAGTGTGAAACATGTATGCAAAAGGTAATAGAGCGCATATTAGTTTGGTGAGGGGAGTCCATATTCTTGGTAAAGGTCTGTTAGGCTCTCCGCCGCCTTCCTTCTTGTCACCCTCAGTGATTAAGAATGTCTTTTTGGGGTTGGGCGCGCATGCATGGCGGGAGTTGAGCGCGCATGCATGGCGGGAGTTGTTTCGCAGGGCGCCTGTTCATAGCGGCAGAATACATCATCCGAGGCGGCGCGCATGCATGATGGCGGGTTGTTGATCCGCGGGGTTGCGCACGCAAGGCGTCGGAGTGTTCCTCCAATGCGGCTTCCTCCGAGGCGGCGCATGCATGGCGAGGAGTGTTCCTCCGATATGACATGCATGGCGGCGGAGTGGTGATCCGCGGGCGCGCATGCATAGCGGCTGAAAGTTGAGCGCGCATGCATGACGGAGAGTTGAGTGCGCATGCATGGCGAAGAGTTGAATGCACATGCATGGCGTTGGAATCTTTTATAGGTGGTGGTGTTGATCCGCGGCTGCACGCATGCATGGCTGCGGAATCTTGATCCTCGGCAGTGCGCATGCATAGCGGCGGAGTGGTGACTCATGGGCGCACATGCATGGTGGCGAAGTCTTGATCTTCGGCACTGCGCATGCATGGAAGCGGAGACTTGATCTCCGGTGGCGCGCATGCATGGTAGCAGAATCTTGGTCCTCCGCAGTGCCCTTGCATGGCGGCGGAGTGGTGACTCGTGGGCGCGCATGCATGGCGGTGAAGTCTTCTGTGCCAAACCAAATGTATGGAGTTGTCTTCCGACCCGCATGGTGGGTTTTTGCGGACGCGCATGCATGGCGGTGGAGTGATGACTCGCGGGCGCGCATGCACGGCGTCGGGAGTCTTGTTCGCTAGATCTATAACCTAGATCAAGATCTGTAAACCAGATCTAGATAGATCTGAAGCTCGGAGTGGAGAGAATTTAAAACCATCACAGATCCGGAGGCTTGACCGTCCGAATCAGGTAGTTTCTTTTTTGGATCTACAAATCTTTTTCAGCTTCATTTTTGCACAGATCTGGAAGCATCTTTTAGATCTATGGATCTTTTTGAGCTTTAATAGAACAAATCTTGAAGCATTTTTTCTGTAAACTTCCAGATCTGGATTTTTCTTGGATGAAAAGATCTGAGAACCGAGACGAAAATCGAAGGGTAGCTCGTTGCCGTCCCACGGATGGCGCCAATGTAGAAACATGAAATGAATCTGACCTGATCCAAGACGATGTTCCCCGGTCTTCGAGATGAACGAACCACGACTCGATCTTATTCTCCGGTAGCTTGAGATCTGCAATGGCTTTTTGGGGGTGTGGAGGTGACTGCTAAGAAATCTCGAGGATCTCTTGTTTACAGACACAAAAATGGTTATGGTGGTGGCTCTTATTGAGAGCAACAACAACCTTAATAAGGAGGTGGAGACCTCCTTATATAGGGAGCCTCATGGCCACCATCATGGTACCCTAATGGGCCTAGCCCAGTTAGGGTTACCTCCACAAAACCCCCTCAGCCCAATAATATTGTATTAGTCCATATAATAAAATAAGCCAAACATAATAAATTAAGGTCGTAAGCCGGGTTTAGTACCATACCCCTACACTATCGTTTTAGTTTCTTTTTGTATGATTATAGATCGAACGAATAAACGAGTTTCGGCTAGGAGAAGGAGCAGATAACACAGGTGTTACAACCAAATTTCTCACATGTAACTGTTCAGTAAATCTACTTGTAAACATCAAGTCGAGACTCTACGGCCTTCACATTCATCCAATCGTCTTAACTATGTCATTTGACGATATCCCTTTTGTAACGTCGATTGTAAGTCACTTCTTTAACTTGACAAACCAACCATGGCAAATAATGTAAACCACGATTGACTAATATTGTTTTGGCAGGAAAAACAACCACTCTATGCATCAAGTAATGGGCCAACTTCTTTCTTGTTATACTCGGGGATAACAAATAAGCCCATGTATGGTGCCGGAAGAAGTATGCAAGACATTCTAGACTCTGGAAAGGGTTTGTCTTTGGTTGTTCATGTGAAATTTAGTTCAAGATTTCATGTTGTCGGGAAGCTTATTCGCCTTAAATATCATCACCGTGCCAAGTGCATATTAATCATCAATAGATCACAAAATAAACAACATAAAACCTTGATTTATGATCATCGATGTAATTTGTTATGATTCTGAGAGTGCTAAAGTTATCCGTCCTATATGTTTAATTGACCTTATAAGGTTTCTTCTTGTAATTAGAATCTCATTGTTTTTTCTTTTCTCCTTCTTATTGAGTTGGGTTTAATTAACTAGTAGCGGAAATTCCTCACATGGCAAGAAAATAATCAGGTTTTGTGTCAGTTAAGACGGCCTCTTTTATCAAACATGTTAGCCCAAACATGAACCATATAATAAATAGATTAACACAAATATGTGATTTTATTTAATGGATCTTATTGATTAAGTTTCTTAACTTTATTATTTTTTTTAAATAGATGACCATTCGCTTAGCTATAGCTAGTCATACGCTTACTTGTAAGTATATGAGCGCCTTACGCTTAGATATGATCCAATACACCTAGGTTATGGTGTATAGGAAGGCCATTCGCTTAGGTTATTAGCGAATGGCCAACCTGTAATGGCCCCATACGCTTAAGAAGTCAGTGGGGATGCATGCCTATAAATAGGCTTATTCTAGCGAATATGCAATACAAAGTTCTATAATCATTTAAAAGATAACATGAATAGTTAATCAATACATAGTTCACATGAACCGGCCAATCCCCACCCCCAAATGTGATGTAATGGTAGGAAGTCCGGATTCTTCAATGGAGACCCAGGTTAGATCTTCGCGACATCTTTGTGATATTCGGTTCAATCTTTAGGGTGTCCGGGTTTTACCACTAATGGACCTTAGGGCGGTTGGGTTTTCTTTAAAACTGGAGATAATTTGGAGACGTTTAAAAGGCTTTGTATGGCTGGGTCAGCTGACACTTGCCTTTTGCCATTGAATCACCCGATACAGAGTACCTAAGCAATTCTTTATTTGTTGACCGTTAAGAAAACAGAAATCTCTAAAGCATCCGTCTTTGTCCACATGCCAACTTAGTTTATTACATATGGGCATGCATCACGTTTATTTACTTTTCACATTATTTGTATTGAAATTTTGAAATATAAACTTTAGTCTTATTCGTTACTTTGTCACTTTAAAAAACTTAAAAAAAAAATCACACGACATTTTTATTGTAAAGCAAATTGTAGGAAAGGAAGAGCATGATACAATGTAGTTTGAATAAAATTAATTATATTATTGGCGCCATAACTTTCTTTATATTTTGTTGCTTGTGTTTGGCACACACCATTTAGTTTAAATAATTATATTACGAAGTTTCCTCCTCAAACTACTAATTCTTATATGAGGCAACTAACTTGATTCCTTTCCTTAGAAAATTTTTAGGTAGAATGAATAAAAAAATGTCAACATAAGTTTTTTTTTAACGTATAAAGGTTTAAACTTTAGTACATAAAGTACCAATACGTATAAAGTTTGATATATGTTCATAGTGCAACTTTTTATCATATTGCTGTTGAAAAAAATAAAATAAAAAGGATAGAAGAGAGAGGCTACATGTATTGGAAAATAAATTTGAACCATTAAAAAAATGTTTTTAAAGCAACAATGTGTTGCAAAATACTATTTGAATTTGATTCAACAGATCAAGACCTAACTTTTATTTGGTTTATATAATCTTAAATTTAGGATTCTAGATAAATCTAAATAAATATTATGTACATGAGACAAATAGCAAAGTTAAGATTCCTATTAGTCCACTTCTTTTTATTTTTTATTTTTGACAACAAATGTATTTATATCTAAAGTCCCCTAATTTTGCATTTGCAACAGCACAAGGTTGACGAAGGGGGTGTTTGTTTTTTCTTCAAACATCTTCAAGGGAGCTAATGTCTGCAGGCGCGCAGACATTACCCTTGAAGACTGTTTGTTTTTTTTCTTAAAACAGATCTGAAGTTATCTTCTTTCATCTTAAAAGAAAAGCAAGGAAATCTTGCTTAAAACATCTTCACAAAAAAACCTTTGCAGCCACCCTCTCATCCACTGCTCCTACCACCGTCCGCCAACACCACCACCCACCGTACGCCGCCACCACCACCCCCGTACCCCGCCGCCACCGTCCACCACCATCCACCGCCACCACCACCGTCCACCACCCACCATCCATCACCACCACCGTCCACCACCCACCATCCATCACCACCACCGTCCGCCACCACCACCACCATCCATCACCGCCACCACCACCATCCATCACCCACCACCACCACCATCCATCACCGCCACCACCACCACCATCCATCACCGCCACCACCACCGTCCACCACCCACCATCCATCACCACCACCGTCCACCACCCACCATCCATCACCACCACCGTCCGCCACCACCACCACCATCCATCACCACCACCGTCCACCACCCACCATCCATCACCACCACCATCCATCACCACCACCACCATCCATCACCGCCACCACCACCATCCATCACCCACCACCACCACCATCCATCACCACCACCGTCCACCACCCACCATCCATCACCACCACCGTCCGCCACCACCACCACCCATCACCACCACCGTCCACCACCCACCATCCATCACCACCACCATCCATCACCACCACCACCATCCATCACCGCCACCACCACCATCCATCACCCACCACCACCACCATCCATCACCACCACCGTCCACCACCAACCAAAACCATCCATCACCACCACCCATTGTCCACCACCACCATCCACCGCCACTACCCACCGTCCGCCGCCACTACCACCATCCACCACCACCACCTTCCACCACCCACCAAAACCAAATCGGCATGGCAAGCAAAGACTAAAAACTAGATGTAACTTGAATAAATGACTTCTATCTTGTGAGATAAGTTTGACAGTTATGCAGACAGTATCAGCTTATAAAAACAAACAGTCTTATATTTTCAGCTTGCAGATCTTCAGACCACATCTTCAGTTGCAGACATGAAAACAGATGAAATCAGCTTGCAGACAGTTTATGTCTGCAAAAACAAACAGCACCGAAATTATTTATTTATTAAGTCCCCTAATCTTGAATTTGCAACAGCACAAGGTTAACGAAATTATTTATTTATTTATTATTATTATTTTTTTTGTCAATCTGCCAATATGCACACAATATATATATATATATATATATATATATATATATATATATATATTTATTTGTCAACAACACAAGTTGAGTAAGTAATCATCAGATTTTGATGTAATAATATATTATGTAATAACAAATAAGCAATCAATATTGCGAGTATCAACAATTAAATATTAAACATATAATGAGCAAATAATTTGTGTCGTTTGACCATTGCCTGGCAAATCGGGCTTTGCCTACCAAGACTGAAGAAATACAAATAAAGGTGTCGATTGACCTTTGCCTCGCGAATCTTTTGGCTACTAAGACGGCGTATGATCATACTATAATGTGATTATGATGGACCTCTCCGAATGCAATAGATAAACAAACGAGCAGGTACGCAGCTAGCATATAAACATTCAATTGATCAACAACATGATATTTGAGCAAGTAATGTATTTAAGATATATAAAAGTATTATAAGATAAGCATAAGGTCCACAAAAGGTTTCAATGCTGTTAAATAGGGTAGCGGTTACTCACCTTAGTAATTGGTGAGCTAAATAATAAGATTAGAATAATAAGCGAGTCCCGAGCCTTAAGCGAGCTGAATGATCTGACACAAATTGACCTGGAACTTTGAGACAGTAAACAAAAATTAAAACCAAGAACATAGCCGCTAGAATCAGATCAAACAGATGCATAAAACTCAAGTTATGAGGTTTTAATATTTAAGCGAGCTGGTATGTTTAGAATCCGAACTCTGAGTCAGAATTCGGATTCTGATCAGTACACTCAAAATTTCAAAACTAACATAAAAGTCTTCTAGTCTGAAAGATAATTCCGATCAGAAGATATAGTAATTGAAAAACCTCTATAATTGATTGAGGGCTTTGTTAGTTAGATAAAAATCAGCATTTTCATGAAGACAAATTACCCGGAAAGATTACGGAACAATGAGAAAATACGAGTCAAAGGGTCTTGAAGCTTGAAAGTCAAACTGCATAATGAAGATTCTTGGATAAAACACCATGAACAAAAAAGGAGGAAGGTTTTGGATGATGGGGACTGATGTTGCAGATGTATTTAGTGTTTTAGAGGCTAGGGTTTTAAGAAAAATAGTTTATATTCGTTTATGAATAGTATAATAAGTAAACGGGCTCGTTTAGGAAGTAAATCAAACAATTCATGACAAGATCGAGCCTTTTAACACTCATATTTGTTTATAAAATCAGAGGTATAATTTTAAACATGTTAAAATATTATATGACTTGTCTTGGGGCCTAAGTTTCATGTTTTGGGTCAGTTTAGGAAGAACTTAGCATTAAACGAAAACAAAAACAAAAATGAAATTGCTGATTTGCTAGTCGATCACATATATCGATGGAGGTTGGCAACCCCATCGTGTAGCACGATGGGTGTTGTCGGCTAGAACTTTCCATTTTGTTAGTTTTGGTCCCTGCATTTTCCAGAAATGCGTTTTAAGCGATTTTAAAGGTGAAAATAGGTCCAAAATATCTATTTAACATTTTTAATAAAATTTATAACCCAAAATTTTAATGAGTCAGGTTTTTGGATTTTTAAAATTCACGAATGTTACATTAAAATATCGGCCCGTCAGCAGGCATTTCATTAGTTGAGACTGTTATTAGCCAATAGTTAATAGTTGGGATTATTTATATCCAATTTTCCTAAAACTAAACACGTAGCAACTATATACTCATGCAAAACATAGATAAAAGCAAGCACGTCAAAACGATATACTCAAAAATTTATATAAAAAATCATAACTTAAACTTACAAGATAGGGGTGTGTTTTTTAACCGTACCCGAATAACATACCCGAATCGAAGCGACCCGAGACCCAAATAACCCAAACCGAATTCACCCGAACCGATTAAACTCCTAACCCAAACCCGAGAAAAAATATTCGGGTCAGTATTTGGGTTGAAATACCTAGATTTGGGTTTACCCGAATAACCCGAAGTATAATACATCGATGCATGTATCCCTAATTTTATAGTGTAGTTTAGCGGTGAAGTAGCACATTGACCTTATGTATTCTTGTTCGGTTGTTCTCAATACTCCAATTAATATTGGATCTATCACATCCCAATGTATTAATGACCATAAAGCATGCGGAGAATGTATCTTCAATTCAAAAACTTAAGTAGTATAATATTTAAACCAATATTTATTGAGCATGTTTCTTCAATCTATACAGGTATTAAGCCACAGGCTACAACACTCCTTCATCTCATCTAATGCATTCTAGTATAATAAATTTCATGTTTTGCTAAATAATATATGCTATTGTTGAATATGTCTGTATATTATGGTTTTATAACGGCTTGGAATATGGTTTTTTAATTTATGATATTGTTAAAGGTGGATTTTTTTTAATTTGTTAAACCCGAAACCCAACCCGAATTTACCCGAACCGTATAACCCGAAACCCGAACCAACCGAACTTATTTGGGTCGGTTCTTGGGTCAATTTGTTTTGAGCTCAAACCCGAATAACCCGACCCAAACAACCCGAATAAATAACCCGAAGAACACCCTTATTACAAGATTGACTTTATATATAAAAAACAATGGTTGGATGGCTTTGATAACATGTGCATTTGCGCTTTGATTACTTATGCATTTGATATGTGTATATGTATATATCAAATATGAATCTCACACAAACGATTTTAAAATTGGATCATCAAACCAAACCACACGCACTCGAAAGTGTATCGGTTCGTGGATACCATGGGCAAACCATCGATACTAAACCCCCACCGAATCCTAGCCTAAATTAATGAAATGGGTTCTTACAACTAAAGAAGTAAACAAAGAATCCTAAAGAGAAAACTAAAAACAAAACTAAAGAAACCAACTAAGGAAAATCAGTAATTAAGCGAACTACTACCTAGGTAAGAATCCTATTTGTGAACCGTGGATTTCTATCGGCTATGGAAACTATTATGGAACTGGGATCGTAGAATATGACACGACTAGACAACCTAGTGGATCTCTGATCATTCTCCAGGTGTGATTAAAAGGAAACATAAAAGAAGTATGAAGCTTACCGGTTGGTCGATTACCTGTAAGCTTCTCCAACAACGACAAAGTGCCATAAAAGATATATTACCTGTTAGTCTTACTATCTCAATAAATCTTTAAGTACAAGGGGTAACCTAAGAACAAGAGACAATATACGAAATTACAATGAGACTAGGAAATTTTAGGGAAACCTCCTGTAAGAGTGTTTAAACCTAAACGCCTAACCTCATAGACAACCCGACTATCTATCACATGTTAGCTATCTAGATAGGTAGAATATAAAGCTCTAACAAATAACCGACCAATGTTCCTATGGATTACTATATCTAGCAAGCCAAAAAAATAATCACAAACCTACAGTAAGCGACCTAAATTTGCATCCATAACTGAAAGACATTCAACAAGACACATACGAAACAATGATCAACGATAAATTAAATCTAAATACTCATGTACTCCAAATTAATTGCAAATAAGTTGTTTACAATAACGTTAATACTTCAATATCAATCCATAAAATCGATCAAAGATCCCAAACTCAAAAATATTCATCAAACCTAAGTAGCTATGGATGACTAGCCAACAACCATGTTCAATAACAGCATATAAGTCATATAAAACGTGAAAATTCTATCAAATAAATCTGGGTAAACAAATAAAACGAAGTATTAATAACAGAATGCTTGATAAATACCTGATTCTTGACTTTTGGCTTCAATTCTTGATCCCGAATGCCTTCTCCAACTCAGAATCGCCCAAGAGC
Organism: Bidens hawaiensis; assembly: GCF_021521415.1. Taxonomy (NCBI): domain Eukaryota; kingdom Viridiplantae; phylum Streptophyta; class Magnoliopsida; order Asterales; family Asteraceae; genus Bidens; species Bidens hawaiensis. The sequence goes on from NW_027500582.1 coordinate 19,848, forward strand.
CCCAAAGGGACAGCTGAAAACTATTATTATACAATAAAATGTATCACAACTTATATAATTGGTTTTTAGGTTCTCATCCGAATTATAGAGTTTTCATGGGTCGCGAAGGACGCTCTTGATTTCTCGTGTGTCGTTAAAGACATAATAGTTAACCGGATATTTTCCAAGATTTCAAGGCCTCGCGCATCAAGAGACATCTTCTGCCATTTCTAGTGCATTGCCAGGGATAGGAAAACCAGATTTTAAAATTCATCTCGTTGAGAAACCCATCACTCCTTTTCTAGAATACCCATTTAACTTTTGAACGCTTTCTTATTATCTTGTCTTATTCAGTTTTGGCTTCAGCTTCGGGATTCATTCTACGCATGGGTACCTATAAAAACGTAAACAAATCAATATATGCTGAAGACGAACTAAAACAATTAATTTAATAATAACTAATAATAGACAAAATAAAAGTAGAAACAAATGTATTTTCCAATACATCAACATTACTATTCACAACTCGGGTGTTGAGTACAATTCATATAGAGACGTAGATATAAATAAGTTTGTCACAACAGTATACTCTGTATTTTATAATCTATCACATTCTTAGAAAACTAGAGTGGGCATGAGTAGTTTTTTTTTTAAATTTAATTCAGTTTTCATAAGCTAATGACTTTGTTATATTCTTTTCACAACTTATAATAGTAAATGCAATAAGTATGTCACATCCGACTTCATGGGCCTAGGCGTGTGATCAACATTTGTAACTGTTTTGTAAATATATCAGAGTTTAAGGTTGTAAAGTAGAAGTTTTTGATTAAAATATTATTATATTCAAAATCTCAGGGATTAAACACACGATTTGGTTACAAAAGAGTTTAACTTGTAAAACTATAATTTACATCATTTGTATATAAAAACTTCATTTGAGGCATAAGATCCTCTAATGACTAAACACCATCTACAATCACCTATTCCTGATTACCTGTAAAACAGTTTTATAAAAAATGTCAGCAGCACATGCTGGTGAACATGGTGACTTTAAAACATTTATGATAACCTTAAGTTCATATTCGAAACAATCAGCAGCCCTCCAGACTGGGGTATCAATTATATCACATTAGACAATCCCACATAGCCCTATATACTGGGTCAATGAGACGGAAACTTGTACCACACGTGGTGGGGTATGCCTACCCTCTGCCCACATATGTAAAGATCCTGACACACGTATAAGTAGAATGAATGTTAGCAGATACTAAAGTTTTAGGGATATATTATCCCATGTAAACTTTAGTTTCTGGATAAATGACTCGATCAAAGAGTTTTTTTAGATATGAGCGTATTCACCTTTGTACTGATCAACGCTTTCACTAATTTATGCTTTGAGTTACCTCAGATCTATAGTACGAGAATAACTTTGTATAAATATCTAGATCAAAAAATCTATAGCTTCAGACCATTAGCCTGTTTCTTAGTTTCAAATCTTGATAAATCATTTTGACTTAGTAAAACTTTTAGGTCCTGTTTATTTCAAGGATTTAGAAGGAATTTTAAGGAATGGGATTTTAAATCCCATGAATTGATATGTTCGTTTCATTAAATGAAAGAATGGGAATATAAACTAAATCCCATCAAATCCCATATTTCATAGGATTTTAAAATCTCACCTATTTTATAAGGATTGTTATGGAAAATAAATGATTGTTTTATTAATCCTAATCACTAGGGGTGGCAAATGGGTTGGGTTGGGTCGAAACAGGTCATGGGTCGGAACGGGTTAAGGTCGGAATGGGTCAACTAAAAAAAGGGTTGTTTTGGTTCGGTCAGAACGGGTTAGGGTCAAAAGGTTCAGGTCGGAACGGTTCCGGGTCGGAATTGGTCAAGGTCGGAGCGAGTCAAAATGGCTTTCGGGTCGGGTTTTTTTTTTCTGAAAAACGAGGGCAAAGGCGGAAACGTTTTAGTTTTTTTATATTTTTCGTTTTTGATTTATATTTTGAGTTATGATTGTTTTATTATTTTTTTTTTGAATTCTTTTTTGGAGGGGTTTTTATTGTTAATAAAAACACCTCCAAAAAAATTCAAAAAAATAAATAAAAAAATCATAACTCAAAACATAAATAATAAACAAAAAATTTAAAAAAAACTAAAACATTTCCTTCGTTGTCGTCGTTCTTAAAAAAACCGAGAATGAAGAAGATTCCAATTCCAATACATATTAACCAACCAAACACATGATAGGGATTCTCAAACATTCCATGTCACACCCCGACCAATGAAGGCGGAATCGTCGAGGCGCGACATGATTGTTCATTGTACAATGACACTATAAAGTGACAATATTTAAACAACTCATTTAAAACCATATCATCATAAATAACACAACAATTGTTCATATAAAATGCCAAATAGATAGATAAACAAATAACTTGTTTTTTCATTTTCTAATATCCTAAAGCCATGATGATAAGTTTCTTCAAGTAATCCAATCAAGCTAACATCAAACCTGTAACATTGCATAAAATAGAGTTTGTCAACACAAAGGTTGGTGAGCAATTTTCGTAGTTTTGGACAATAAGTATATAGTATGAAATCCACAACAAGTATATGAAAACAATAAATAATAGAAACAATTTAGAAAATATAACCGTCAATAAGAATACATTGACGACAATAATGAAATCGTCAATAAGAATACATTAACGACACCTTTCTATATGGGGATACCATATATACTTGGATTAACGTATGATCATACTTTGATGAGGCTACCCGCCTTAGCATTCAAGAGGCTACCCGCCTTAGTATTCAAGAATTTGCACATAATCATGTAAATTATATAACACCAAATCGAGCATTTATTTAAATAAACATATATAATAAGCGTTGTGGTTTAAGACTCAAGTATAAATCATTTGAATTTGAATAAGTATGCAATGCCACCCCTAAAATGAAAGATGGAAAAACGGGGGATGAAAAAGTACTCACTTTTACAAGTAACTTGAAAGATAGTGTCGTGAATAATCGGAGAGATCGGTTTAACAAGCAAGACCTATATTAAACGGGTCTTGTGTTAGTAGTTAGTCTTGGAAGGGTTTAAAGTAAAATACATGACAAATAAAGTAAATAAATAAAGTTTAGGGTTTAAAATGTAAATACTTAAGAAATTAAAGAAACGAGTTTTGTAAAATAAGTTTACTCGAAACCGGGTCTCGGTATTCTATTCATTAGTTTTTTTTACTCAACCTATGTTAAGTAATAATGTGGGTTAAAATGCAATATTGCAAAACCCTTGGTTATAAGAATACCCAAACGAGGTTTAAACGAGTGTTTGGGTTTGTCGGTTCGAGACTTGATAATTGACCGAGCTCAAAGTTAACTTCCCAAAATAATAAATGTTATGAGATAACTCAATAAAATCAAAATAGACTTAACCAAGTATGTAGTTCTATTGTGAAAAACCTTAACGTTCGTTAAGCGAGTATACGACTTTATCGGTCCGAACTTGTTATAAGATCAAGTTGGTTACCGACATGCCAAGTATGTTTAGAAATTAACTAAAATTGTTTTAAAATATAATCTTGAAGAAAAATATGAGTTTTGGTGGCTAAAAACACACTTGTGTGTCTTAAGCGAGTGAACTCGGCTTAGTTCGGTTTTTGGTTCGGTCCTTGACTCGGAATAAGACCGAGGATGGTTACCACATACCCAATTACCATGGAACTTGTAAAATAACTTATAAATAATAATACTCAAGTTTTACATTCAAAAAGTTAAGAATAAAGCTTTTAAACGAAAGTTTGGTTTTTGGTTCGGTTCTCAACTCGGGATGAAACCGAGGCTAGTCACCACATACCCAATACCATGGAACTTGAAAAATATGAAAAATAAACTAAAATATGCAGAAGTTAAGCAAGTATAACAAGTTATATGGTTAGATTTGTTAAATATATAAACAAGGACTACAAAGTCCTCCATGTAACCTTGCCTTACTAGCCCGACATTTCAACCGGCCGAGACGGGAGGAATGAAAGACCGACGGTAGACAAGGAGTGTATATTATATATATGTTGTATATGTTGTAACATCAAGCTTTAAGTATCGAGAAGTTAGTTAAAATGAAAGATTAGCTTAGTTTGACCTTGAGAGTCAAACTATGAAGAACAACCTTAGAATTCAAGAATTTGAGAGAGAAATGAGGAAATGAGCAAGTACAAATGAAGAAGATGGGTGTGTGTATATAGGGTAAGTTGAATGGGTCTTTCATAAAAGGTGTTGTATGAAAATGGGTTGGTTATGTTGGGCTATATTTTGTGGTTTATGCTTGTATTGTTTTTGAGCTTAGGTTAGGTGTATTATGTAAACCGAGAATCTTATGGTTCTCGGTGGGCTTTGGGCTTTTGTTGGGCTGGTATGTTGACAACCCTATTTATAGATATCTTGTATAGGGTTTAGTGGTGGACGTGTGTGATTTTGGCTGTCTAGTATCATAGATACATTAGACAAGTATTGTAAACATTGTGCTTAAGCACCCGACATTAATCATAACGTGTGTTTTGAAGCAATTCTTTGAGTTCTTTATACTTATTCTTGTTTCATCTTGTGTTGGATTTCTGCACCAACATTAAGATTATTTGATATCATATTGAAAGATCCTCCACGGGACTTACAATTGGTATCAGAGCCTTAGACCTATTCAGGCTCGTTATTGTGATATCAACGGATTTAAGAGTTATTCGTTTGGTGTTGTTTGGTGATTCTCCGGCGAGTTTACTAATCGGAGAAGAAAAGAGATTTATTTTGGATAGAGATTTGGCTAATCTGGAAACAAATTTGAATCCCGTAATTCACGGAATTCAGTTGGTTGCTAATCTTATTCCATAATTCAGTTCTCGGGTGATTTTGGCAGTTCTCGGCTTCTAAACAAGGGTTTTCGGCGTAACATCAGTGTATTCGGTCAAGAAATAGTATTCTCGGTGATTATCGGTCAAATCTTGCAGTTTTCGGTCAACATTTGTAGTATTCGGTGAAGCTTGTTTTCGGTCAGAAACCGAACCGAGAACCTAATTGGACCTGATTAATAAAGTTTTTATAAAATGGAATAGTTAACCAACAGTAATGTGTCATCAAATGCTTCACTCCATCAAGAACTAGATTCCATAATGGGGACGACCACTCGTGTGCCTCGTCTACCGTCACATGAGGGATTCAGTGAGTGGAAATTTCGATTTGAGAAGTATGTTAAGATGAAAGATGCCAAGATTTGGAGAAGTATAGTTAAGGGACCCCAAATCATCACGTATCAACGTGAGAATTCAACTGAAGTTGTTGTGAAGCCTGTTGCAATGTATGATGATGATGATCTTGCTAAAGTTGAAGATGATGAAAAGGCCCTATCAACCATAACTATGGCTCTCTCACCTGAGATTGCTTTAAGTTTTAGAGAACTTCAATCTGCTAAGGAGTTGTGGGAGGCGTTAATTGAAGTGTATGAAGGAAATGAAGACATGAAGAAAAGTCGCCAAGATTTGCTGCGACAAAAATTCAATATGTTTAATCATGTGTTGGGAGAATCGCTGGAAACACAACTTCAAAGATTCATTGCCCTTGTGACTGAGATGAGATTCGCAAGCATCTATCTGGCAACATCCGAGATAAACAACAAGTTGGTGAACTCATTGCCCAAAAGCTGGGATATGAATATTGCGGTTATCAAGAAGACAAAAGATCTCAACAGGATGTCCATCTCTGAGATGATGGCCACCATTAAGGCATGTGACATGGACGACAAACAACGTGTAATAAACCATGCAAACTCCTACAGTGTTGTTGGTTACAACGTCGCTTCTAACAATGCCCTCATCTCACAAGACAGCTTGTCTATGTTTAAAGCCACTCAGCAACTTCCACCTCAAGGAAACTTCCAAATGTTCAAGTCCACTCAGAGCCAACCGTCCTCCATTCCATCTCAACCAGCTCCAGTTTTTTTCTCTAAACCTGCTCAAAGTATTCAACCTCAATCATCTGGTGCTGCTCCAAATCAGAATTCCAGTCAGATTCCCTTTATCCCAAAGGAAACTCAAGAGAACATAGCTTTAATGACGGGATTCATGAATTGCTACAATGCATTCCTGGCTGGAGATTTGGTTCAACCTGTTGTTGCTGCTGAGCTTGATCAAATCCATCCAGATGGTGTTGAAGAAATGGATATCTCTTGGCAAATCGCCGTGGCAGTGTTTCGGGCCAAGAAGTTCACTTAGAGAACGGGAAGGAACAATTGGAACAGGCCAAACAACCAGAAGGTGGGTTTTAACAAGGATACTCTGAGATGCTACAACTGTCACAAGCCGGGTCATTTTGCTGGTGAATGTACCAACCCAGCAAAGGAAGTAAACACCGAAAGGGCGCTGGTTCCAGTGGGAAATGTTAGAGGAGAAGTTGGGGGGAGCTCGGAAAATGGTGAAAGAGGTTTGGTTGCTCAACAATTTTCTTGGGATGATCAGATGGCTGCTCTCAACATTAGCAATCAGACTGCCAATTATGCTCACATTGAGAATGCTGAGGAAGAACATGCTGCTGAGGAGCAGATCAGGGAACTTCAATTTGCGTTCATGGCCTTCACTTCTTCCAGCTCATCTGAGGTAAATTTTCAACCATGCTCTCAAGATTGTGTTGATAAAATTAATTTATACAAACTCCACAATGATAACTTGCTTAGAGATATGGAGAGAGTGAAATTTGAAAACTTTAAACTTAAGAAAAATGAAAAAACCTTTTTAGATAAAATTGAAGCAAATCAAAAGGATTTTTCTAAGCTTAAATCTGAATTCAACATAAAGTGTTGTCACCATCTAGATTCCAAGCAGGAGATTGCTGAATTAACCGCTAAACTGGAAGCCTCCAAAATTGAAATTTTGAATTTAACTGCTAAATTTGAAAGACCTGAGCTTGATTTTAAAAAATTCGAGGGTTCTAGTAAAATAGTTAGCTCAATAATTGATAATCAGCTATGGTGGAAAGAAAACGAAGGTAAGGGTATAGGTTATAGTCAGGTACCCCCACCTTACAATAACAACTATGTTCAACTTCCTATCACCAAAGAACAGGAATAAAAGGTACAGGGCATGAAGTACGGTAAACAAGATAAGAATGACAAGTCTGATCTTGTGAATACAGATGTATCCACTTCAAGAGTGAACGATTCTAACATGTTTACTTCATGTGCAGAGAAAGTAGTTGTTGAGGATTGGACTGATGAGGATGATGAATCTTGTGTTTCGTTTAATAAAAACATTAACCCTGATGTTTCTTTAAAACTGCCTGTTTTGAATTCTGTTATGTCGTCGGTTTGTGTGGGCTCTGGTGTTAAGAACAAAGACAATTGTGTGGTTGATTATGTTAAAACTGTGAAATCTGATGATGTGGGTTTTGATAAGAAAACTAAAAATAAAAGTTTAACTAAAAACTGCTCACTACCCAAGTTCATTAAAGAGGGATGCTCAAATGAACTAAAGGGGGTCGAACCGAACAATGTGTCAAACGATAAAGATCAAGCTAAACGTACTGACCTACACAATAAGTCAAGAGAAAAGGTTCACCATAATGATTTCTACGTAAAACGTCAAACTTGTTTTAACTGTGGCGTTCCTGGTCATATTGCTAGAAACTGTCCACATCGTCCATATGTGCCTTACTATGGATGTTACCAGAGGAATATGCCTCGTGATACCTATCGACGAAATTTTTGGTATCATAAGGCAAATCCTTCTGAAGGTGATTGGAACAGGAACAAAACTGGTAGGTTTAGTCCTCATCAGACCAAGCCTAACATGTCTAGTAAAAGGAATAGAAACTATGTTTCTACTTCGAAGACGAACTCGATTTCTAAACCTCGGCCTGTCGAGAGAACAAATTCATTTGTTCCCTCTACACACAAACCAGATATTGAACCATCCATTCGTACAAACAACATTAAATCTTTCAATGGTAAATATAAATGGATGCCTAAGTCTCCGGTAAAGAAGGTTTCTTCTTCCATTTTAGATAATCGAGAAGATATGTCATGGCAGCCCGTAACCAGGGTAGACGAGTCAGGAGTACCCAGTGTCACTATGGACTGGGTGCCAAAATCTAATTAATCCCGCACTTTGCGCAGGAACAGCTATGGAGGAATATCATCAGACCTTGGTATGTTGATAGTGGCTGTTCCAGGCACATGACAGGTGACATTTCCCAGCTACACGACATTTAAACTTTTAATGGTGGGTATGTGTCCTTTGCGGGTGGAGAAAAAGGGAAGATCACACAGAAGGGTATTGTAAGTAACGGTGTTCTGAACTTTGAGAATGTTAATTTTGTTCCGGAGCTGAAGCATAGTTTGTTGAGCGTGTCACAAATCTATGATAAAGGGTTTTCAACTCACTTTACTAAAAGGGAGTGTTTGATTTTGAAAGCGGGTATCATTATACCTAAAGACTGGATTCTTGTTCAATCACAAAGAAAAGATAATGCTTACGTGATCGACATGAACAAAAATGTTCCTGATGAAATAACCTGTTTGTTTTCAAAAGTGTCTGAACATAATGCAATGCTTTGGCATCGTCGTCTAGGTCATGCTAATATGAAAATTTTGAATCGTCTTGCTAAAAATGATTTGGTACGTGGATTACCCGTTAAAGATTTTGTTACCAATGAAAGTTGTGTGGCCTATGCTCTAGGCAAGCATCATCGAAAATCTCACAAGCCTAAACTGATTAATACCATCTCATCAGTTTTTCAGCCATTGCATATGGATCTTTTTGGTCCAGTTCATGTCTTAAGTCTTTCTTGCAGCTCTTATTGTTTGGTTATCACTGATGATTACTCACGTTTTACTTGGGTATTTTTTTGTCGAATAAGAGTGAACTGCAGAGCTGATCAAGAGGTTCGTGGTGCTGATGGAAAATCAGCTGAATCTGAAGCTGAAAGGAATTCGTTGTGACAATAGTACGGAGTTCAAGAATGCTTCATTGAATTACTTTTGTTCAGAAAAGGGGGTGCTTCGTCAGTATAGCTCAGCTCGGACACCTCAACAGAATGGTGTGGCTGAAAGGAGAAACAGGACTCTTATTGAGGCAGCAAGGACCATGTTGTGTGACTCTAAACTGCCTCTGTTCTTCTGGGCTGAAGCCATCAACACGGAGTGCTATGTTCAGAATCGGGTGTTAATCAACAAATCAAAAATGAAAACTCCGTATAAGATCGTTTATGGTCATAAGCCTTCTGTTGCACACTTTAGAGCCTTTGGTTGTCCGTGTACTCTACTGAATCTTGAGTCTACTCCGAAGTTTGGTGCCAAAGCTGATGATTGTTACTTTGTTGGGTATGCTGGTCACACCACCTACAGAGTCTACAATAAGTCAACTAAACAGATTGTTGAATCCTATGATGTTCGTTGGCTGGAAGAAAACGAGACTGATGCACGTGTTGGTCCGGATTGGCTATTCGACTACAATGAACTCTTCAAGCCATTCAATGTAGTTCTGGTCATCAACATAGAAACTTCAGGTGGTGCCACTACAGATACTGAGAGAGAAGGTTCATATGCAGTATCTCACATATCTCCTCTGTTGGATGATGATGTCGCAGAACCACTTGATAACAAATCACCTGCGTCCGTCAGCCAATCGAAAGAAGGTGCAGAAACCATGCATATTCCAAACTCTTCAGTAAATGATTCAGCAGTTGAGGGGGAGAGTCCTATTCGTCAAATCTTCGGGAGCACTTTGTTTCCCGATGTCATTCCGAATGAATACGTTGCCAGCACTTCGTACTCACATAGTACGGCAGCTTCTGGATGGAATAATCCACTCACTGATGTCGGTGAAAATCTATCTAACTTATCTCCTGTTGGAGATGTTCCCGAACAGCCAATTCCGACAAGAACCCAATGAAATCATCCTATTGAGAATGTTATTGGCCCTCTTGAAGCAGGTGTGTCCACCAGAAGTCAGACAGGACACATAAACAATTGTTTGTTTTCTTGCTTCATCTCTCAGATTGAGCCGAAGTCGGTGGAAATGGCTCTTCATGAACCAAGTTGGGTGGATGCCATGCACGAAGAGTTAAATCAGTTCGATAAACTGAAAGTGTGGAAGTTAGTTGAACTGCCAGAGGGAAAGAAAGCACTAGATACAAGATGGGTTTTCCGAAACAAGCAAGATGACACGGGAGTTATTGTTAGAAACTAGGCACGGTTAGTTGTTCGTGGTTTTTATCAGGTTGAAGGGTTAGATTACACCGATGTCTATGCTCCTGTAGCTAGACTTGAGGCCATTCGGATTTTTCTGGCCTATTCGTCTTTCATGGGGTTCACGGTATATCAGATGGATGTTAAGACCGCATTTTTGTATGGTGAAGTTAAGGAAGAGATTTACGTGGATCAGCCACCGGGGTTTGTAGACCATAAGAATCCTAATCATGTCTACAAGTTGGATAAAGCACTATATGGTCTTCACCAAGCCCCTCGGGCATGGTATGCTACGTTGACGGCACATCTTCTGGGACATGGTTATGAAAGGGGGACCATTGATCAAACTTTGTTCCTTAAAACAGTCGGGAAAGATTTGATTATGGTAAAGATTTATGTGGATGACATTATTTTTGGTTCTACCAGTGCTGCGCTGTGTTCAGAGTTTGAAGAGGTTATGAAGAAGAGGTTCGAGATAAGCTCGTTGGGGGAGATGACAACATTTCTAGGATTGCAGGTTCGTCAGAGCTCGATGGGAATTTTGCTGCATCAAGGAAAGTACGTTGAAGATATGCTAGCAAAATTTGAATTTCAATATTCCAAGAGTGCTGCCACTCCAATGGCAGAAAGGCCTCTTCTGACGTCTGATCCTGAAGGGAGTCCTGTAGATCAAACGTACTATCGATCGATGATCGGGTCTCTGATGTATCTCACCGCCAGTCGTCCAGACATCATGTTTGCAATCTGTCAATGTGCTCACTTCCAGGCTAATCCTAAACTCTCTCATTTAATTGCTGTTAAATGTATATTTAGATATCTGAAGGGACAACCGAAGTTTGGTCTTTGGTATCCCAAAAACTCAGAATTTGATCTTTATGCTTTTGCTGATAGCAATTATGGTGGAGATGACATTGACAGAAAATCCACATCTGCCGGCTGCCAGTTTCTAGGAGATCGTCTCATTTCATGGCAGTGCAAGAAACAACAAACGGTGTCCACTTCGACTGCCGAGGCGGAGTATGTTGCTGCGCTAGCTTGCTGTTCACAGGTTATCTGGAAGCAACATCAATTGCTGGATTATGGTTTGGAATTTCTTAACACTCCCATATTTTGTGATAATGATGCTGCTATTGCAATTGTTAAAAATCCCGTTCAGCATTCCAAAACCAAGCACATTGACATCAAGGTCCATTTTATTCGTGACTGTTATGACCGGAAACTGATTCAACTTGAACAGGTCCACACTGATAATAATGTGGCGGACCTATTTACAAAACCGGTCGGAATAGCCAGATTTAATGTGCTTGTGGGATTTCTTAAGATGCTGCGTTTTGATGACTGAGTATTTTTGAGGTGTAAATTGTGTACATAAATTTTTTTTTATGTAATAATTTCTGTACAAATTTAGGGGGAGAAAAAGAAAAATACAAAAATAGTGTGTGTGTGTCTAATTAAAAATAAAAAATATATAAAAATTTAAAAAATAAAAATTTTGTTCCTTTGCTTAAAATCAAGTCGGCCACTCAAATTCAACGAACATATTTCATATATTTGGTCTCGTCATCAATGTTTGACTATAGGGATAGCCATTAACCTTAGGACTGAAAGTGACCGGGGCGATTGAACATTCTTAAAAAAAAATTTTGGTTTTGATTTAACTATCCCTTTAAATTCCCTCACTGAGAGTTATGTCGGTCGCCTAAAGTTTGAAGGACACATATTATTATGTGTTTGGTCCTATCGTCTACATGTAGACACATAGGATAACCATTCACCTGAAAACTGAAGGTAGCTGGGGTGATTGAGTTTAGATCGTCTTCTGGGTATCATCTGGGAAGTGATATTATTATTCAGCTAAAAGCTTTTCAGAAGCTTAAAGTATTTTCAAATGAAAATTGATCCAACCTTTGAGAAATGATAGATAGAGTGATTTTGAGTGCCTATCGTGTGAAGTTATTAGGCTAAAAAGGCTTTTGATTAGTCATTGATGTGTACGGTAGCTTTCCATGATAATTAAAAGTTCGAAGTAATATAAACTAAATCTGCTAAACTTATTGTGGAGAGTCATTTTGAAGATATTTGTATGTCTCTAGATACATCTCTCTGAATGATAGGCAGAAAAGCAATTACCCAATCATACACGAGCCCGTTAGTGTCTTGATCGTCAAAAAGATTATATTTCATTTGTGTTAAAAAAAATTGTTTTCTAAAAGCTTAAAGGGGTCCCAGGGAACTATAGGGGTGGGGAATTCAAATAAGTCCTAAACATCCTAAATGTAAGGCTTGTAAGTCCGGATGGCATGTAAGTCCAACGTTCAACCTTAAAGCTTAAAATTATTTTGTAGAGAGAAAAGTATTTTGATCAAGTACTAGGGTTTGGAGTCAAATTGGGGTGATCTGGGGAAAGCCAAATACGCCTTGAGAATAGATAAGGGGCATCAGAGGTCCATAAGTGATGTCCATGTAAGCTTTATGCCTAATCGAATATAATCATATCACTGGCGCAATGAAAATCATGAAAAATTACCTGCTATCAACCTTTTCACTATGTCACAATAATGCTGAAAATGAATCATTATGAAAATACCTTAATCAATAGGATTTCATGTTCGGATCTTTTCATAAAAAGGTGGTTCGTTTTAAATAGCTGAAATTTGATCCCAATATATGTTGATTTTCTAAAGACTGGATAGGTAAATTTTGTTTTAGTTTTAGTTTTATTTTAATCTTCTTATTTTTTAATTTTGTTTTTTTCCCTCATGTTTACTTGTGTCGAAACAAATGTTTTAAGAAATCGTTTTCACATGAATTGGGTTATTTTTTAAAATGCACTGAGATATATTTTGTGTCTAAGAATAACCGTTCTTGGTTAGTTCAAAATAACTGTTCTCGGTTATACATGTTCTCGGTTCTACACATGTTCTCGGTCTATCTGTTCTCGGCTCATATGTGTTTACTGCTCAAATGGAGGCATCTTGGGAGTTTAAAAGGCACTCATTACCTTCGATTTATTACTCCTGATTCGTGTATCTTCCAATAACTTCTAAAATCTTCCCACATCATATCCATCAAGTTCTCTCTCATCTACTCGCCGCCATCAGGTCTTTTCTTGTTCCCTCAAAATTTTAGAGAGAAATCTTTGCAAGGTACAGTAAATTTTACTTGAGTGTTTATCAATATGGATGAAAGATTTACTGTGATGATTAATTGGAATACTAGATACAATCGGTTCATGAGTTAGGTAAGCTTGTTCGTTTTTCTCTTCATGAAGTTACTGAATGTTGTGTTAGTTATCATGGTACAGCTACAGGTTTGGTCTTCAATGGTGATTGGTAATATGGAGATGACAATGAATAGTTTTCTCAAGTTTTCGGTGTGGACTAACCAGATTCTTCTGATCAATCAAAGAGATCTTTGGCTCAAAGATGCTGTGAAGAATTCTCGGTCAAACCATGATCGAGGATTTGTTGGTTCTACCAAAGATACATCGTGTTTGACTTTTCTGTGTCAATCAAGCCTAATATTTTCTGCTATTCGTGATGACGAACATCATGTTTATTTATTTCATACGGTTAGTAGCATGACCTGTGCTGGATTACTAGCCAGGTTTTAAATAAAGGCCCTAAATAAGACACTGAACCTCCAAGTGTTTATTTAGAGGCCACAGTATATACGCCGAAAGGCCTAAATGAAGATATAGATGTACGCTGATCGTCTACAGCGGAATCAGTTTTGATCAAGCAGTAAACCAAGGGGGAGAATGTTGGTCTATATTTTGTGGTTTATGCTTGTATTGTTTTTGAGCTTAGGTTAGGTGTATTATGTAAACCGAGAATCTTATGGTTCTCGGTGGGCTTTGGGCTTTTGTTGGGCTGGTATGTTGACTACCCTATTTATAGATATCTTGTATAGGGTTTAGTGGTGGACGTGTGTGATTTTGGCCGTCTAGTATCATAGATACATTAGACGAGTATTGTAAACATTGTGCTTAAGCACCCGACGTTAATCATAACGTGTGTTTTGAAGCAATTCTTTGAGTTCTTTATACTTATTCTTGTATCATCTTGTGTTGGATTGATCACAATTAAGCATAATATAACTTTTCATAAGCGGAGATTATAGTTAAATAACATTTCTTCATAATTAAGAAATGTAAGCTTTCACATACAAACGGTATAGTCAAAATAATATTTCTTTGTGATTAAGAATTAATATTCACAAACATAGGTTATAGTTGAAATACTGTTTCTTCAACTTTAAGAAACACTAAATCTTACATACATAAGAATATGTTCAAAATATAGTTTCTTTATGATTAAGAAACATAAAGCTTCATACACGAGAAATAGTCAAACTAATGTTTCTTCATAACTAAGAAACATTAGATTTTACATACAAGGATTATAATCAATTTGGTAAATAAAGAGAAAGATCACATGTACAAATATTTTATTCAAACAACAATCAATCAAGGTTTAAAGCTATCAACACCAGATTAAAGGTCTATAGCTGGATCAAGAAATGATCCGGGTATTTATATAAACCTATTTTATTATAGGTCAATCATCAGCCATTCATAAAGGTTTTCAAACGAGATCACCACATCATTCAAACAGACAATCACATGTGAATACGTTAAACCTTTACAAACAGTCAAAACAGATTTATACTCTATAAGATAAACGTGTTGTTTGTCTTAAAGAGTCAGTCAAACGTTTACATGAGATTACGTGATATCTAAAACGTTTACAACTCAAACCGATTACACATGTGTATGAATCCAAACATAACTATTTAGCCTAAACAATTAAAGACTACGTGGCCACAGGTTAACAGTCATACATTTTGAGTTGTTGTTATTATTATTTTTTTTAATTTGTTTTAGGGGTTTTTGAAATCCTTTGTATTTTAACCTTTACTCGGGTCAAAATTAGTTAACTTTACTTGTCACCCATACTTATCCCGACCTTCTATTTTAAAAACTCATACTGACCCATACTTATTGTCACACCCCAACCTAAGGCGGAATATGCCAGGGCGCGACATATTTGTATCATAGCTCAAAAACACTAAAGTAAAATACACGTATCAATATCTAAATTATTTATTTCATATATCAAGTACGCAAAGCACAACATTGTCTCAAAAGGAATGAACATTACATCTTAAATAATTAAAAATAAATTCAATAAATAAGTCTTTATTCATAATGCAACCTGAGGTCCAACTATTCTTTAGCTTGTTTCTTCATCCAATATAGCTACATGCGTCATGCATGAAAATATATAGTTTGCCAACATAAAGTTGAGCAAGTAATCACAATTTTTGAATACATATAATATTGAAAATGACAATTCCTTGCGATAAATATGAACTACTACAACTAGCATAACAATATATATATATATAAATTGTCTTTTCACTCGAATCACATAGATAGCGAACTACTTCGACGGTGTATGATCATACTAATGAGGATGAGAATGAGGATTAGATACCAACCACCAAAACTTAAAATAAACACATAGTCACATTGCACGTATAACTAATTGAGCAATATCATATAACGCAAATAATGGAATTGTAGTGTGAAATAAAATGATTAAATTTTGAACACATAATGCCCCCAAAATGTAAAACGGTAAAAAGGGGGGAGGTGAATCACTTACTTTTAGCGAGTGGATTAGCAAGGATGAGATAATATTAAAAGTGAGGATAGACACGTTCAAGACCTTCAAGAGACGTCACAAAAATACCTTAATTGTTATCGATAGTATTAATAAACGATGAAAGTAATTAATAAGACATAACGATTTGAGATTTGATGGGATATTATTAGTTTCGACGTCATTATTGTGATTTAAACGGTTTGAAAGATTTAAAGTCGTTTAGGGTTTAATTTCATTATTATAATCGTTATTCATCATTTAATAATTATTATTACTATCATGGTTATTATTATTATTATTATTATTATTATTATTATTATTTACACATGAAATATATTTAACGATAAAAAAATACACATTTACTATAATTATTTATTTTTATGCTATATTATTTATTGATAAATAAGTAACTATTATATATAATAATATAATAATATATGTATTAATAAATATTATATATATGTTTTGATGAAACATTAATGTTAATTACTTATAAAAAGTTATACATATGTATATATATTATGGGAAAATTATTCGGACCTTTAAGTTAGTTTGGTTTAGGTAAAAATATATATTTGTTTCATATTATTTATGTATATGAGAAAAAAGATATATATATATATATAGGGTAAGGTTAAAATGAAAAGCGATTTGAGTTGTGAAAACCCGCGAAGACCCTATGTAACATCTTTTTTTTTATTGTTACATGTAATATATGTTGTAACATTTAATACAAAATATCGAAACATAAAAAAAAATGTTTTGCTATTTTTTAACATTTTTTTACTAATTTTTATATATGTTTTCAAGAGAGAGAAAAAGTTATATTTATATTTACATTTTTTATTCACTTTAATTGTGAACCACAAGATTTAAACATTAATTAAAAATATGTAGTTGAGAATGAGTTTCTAAAGTTTTCACAACTTAAGTGGGTTTTCATTATATACTTAACCTATATATACTATATATATATGTATACATATACTTGTAGATAGGAACATTAGATACACACACGCAATATATTATAAAGTCATCATTTAATTTTTACTATTTTAAAAGACTTTCTTTATTATTATTTATTTTTATTTTTACAATAAAAATATATTTCTTTTTTCCCCTAAAATATAACAAGCTTTTCAACATCCTTATATTAATTTTTCAATTTAATATAGCATATATATTATATATATATATATGGGATGGTTCAGGAGAGAAATGATTTTACTACGAGAAGTGTGAGAAGTAAATTATAACCCTTGATTATATTTGATCTATGGTCTACAATCAACATGGTAATATTGTAATTTTCAACTTCCTCATCTTATTGAATTTTAAGATAAAAAGGTATTTTCGTATTTTATTTTATAGAAGCCAGGTTTTAGACATTTTTATAATAAATGAATCCCAATTTTTTAGCCACCATTATCTCTCAATTTCAAACATGCCAAAAAAAAATCATCGCTCACAAATTCATTCATAATCCAACTGCACATGTAATTGGTTTTGATATTTCGAAATATGGATTGTGTCTACTGTAGCGGATTGGCCCAGACTCCCAAAAGGGGTCAATTCCTCTATATTTTTTTTAATAACCGACATTGACTTTTAATACTCGGGTTCAGTCTTGAGCTTTAGTAATTTACCCAATTTAAAATACACCTACACAAATTTAGTTTAGTATTAATTATTATATGTATTTGGATATCTAGTTTTAATATACATATAATCTGGCTATGATTATGCATTTAACATGTATTAGATGTTACCATTTTGTGTAGTCGTTTAGGCATTTGTTAATTTGGTTCTTTAAATATTTATAAACTATATTGTAGGTTGTTAAAAGTTTGTGTAGGTATATAATAATTTGGTTCAGATTAAGTGTGTTTTTATTTTTTTTAATAATTTTACAGGTTATTAAAAGTTATTTTTATGTAGGTTTTTTCAGATATATATAAATTTGGTTCTCAAAATATGTACAGCTCTGTAGGTTGTTAAAAAATTATGTGGGTATATATTGTGTAGCTATCAGTATAAAGTATGTAGGTTGTTAAAAGGTTGTGTAGGTATATATTAGTTTGATTCTCAAAATACTTATAAACTGTTAAAAATTTGTGTAGATATATATTTGTTGTGTAGGGATCTATTGTTTAATGGTTATCTATTAGTATAATGGTTGTTTATGACTTTATACATTTGTTGTGTAGTATGTGTTGTACATGTTACTATCTTTTAGCTAAATACAATAAGGATGATGGTATGAAACAATTATTATTGTGTAGGTTGTTTCGGATTAAGTGTGTTTTTTTTATTAACTGAAATGTGATTTTTTTATGTTCATGTATTATCTTGTGTATACGTGTGTGTTCAAATTAGAGTCATTTCATGTGTAGGTTGTTTTTTTTAATTAAACGTAGGTGAATGCTTTTATGCTGGTTGTTTATATTATTTGTGAGCATTATTATAAATTGTACGTGATTAATGAATATGTAAATTGAGTGTGTGATATAGTTTGTAGTGTTAGAAATTAGTGAGTTGTGTGACCTTGTATATCGTTTTAGTTGTTAAATAATTTATTTGCAATTGAGGTTGATAATGAAAAGGATGGAGGAATAGAGAAGACGACAAAGGCTTAAAGATAAAAACACATATGACGTGAAGATTATATTTCTCAATAATCATTATGAAAAGAGATTTTGAAGGTTATTGGATCAAAGCTAGTTGAGAAATATACATGTTATTTTAAAACTATTTTGGAATTGATTTCAAGGACGGCCATCTTTTCATTAAAGTTATTATGTTAATATAACAAACATGTTAATAATTAAATAGTTTCCATATCAATTACATTTGTTTATTTACTATACTGCTCTCATATTTAATTAAAAGAAAATAAAAAAACTAAAAATCTGATTGGCTGAATGGACTTTTCACACTTCTCACAATAACTTAATTCTCTCCTAAACTTAAACCTATATATATATTTCAAAGACTATTTTAATTTATCAACGTCCTTATATTTATAAAAAGATTACAAATATTTTATTCTACAACTTTTTATTCCGATATAAAGAAAAGCTATAAGTTATTGGACTTGTCTCTATATTAGAGCATAGATACGATAAGTGCGTTGCCACAAATTGTTCCTTTGTACCACCAACTTAATAAATTAATACATTTGCTTGTGGCTGGCACACGCACCAACTTAATATATTAAACTTAAGAAATAGTATATCGTTTTGTTTGTTGTTTTCTAGTCATCTTTATAAAAGGTGGATTATAGAACAAATAATAATTAAATATAAAGGATGTAAAGGCTAAAGAGAGAGAAATAGTGTTTCTGTCCTAACCTCTCTATTTATTATTGTTAACTATATGATACAACTTTATAATCAAAATATGAAATTGTGATTAACAAAATCTATTCTATGTTTGTTCTTTACAATCTTGATATATAATTCCTCAAATTATAGCCAAGCATCTCACAGACTTATTATTAAATATATTATTCTCTCAAATTAAATATTATGGTGTTCTTGAATAAATTGGTTTTTATATTAGTGGTGGCTCCGATATAACTCGAGCACGACAAGAGATAATTACACACTTTAGGTAGTTGTATTTAACTTATTTGAAAAACATGTGATGTTCAAATAGGCCGGTGTTCAAGTTGGCATGTTGAACGAGTTTACATGAATCAGTCGACCTGATAATACCTTTTTTTACCCGTATAACCCATTAAAACATTCAAACAAATTGATACATTTAGAACTTCTGCAATATCAACTAACCTCGCAACCTCTTTGGTGTATTTTGAGAAGAGGTCAAAAGAGTCGTGTTCGGGTTCATAATTTGTGCGTGTAAGTTAGCTAGAGTTAATATTTTTATGAGTCATAATCTAGCGGAACAATTCAACTTGTCAATCTAATAACTTGAAATCCAACCAGACATAGGTGTTTATGTGTGTGTTGACTAGGGATGCGCAAATTCGTTACCGGTACCGGCACCGATTGGTTACCGGTACCGAAATCGGTACTAATTTGGTATCGTCGGCACTGAATCGGTACCAAAGTTTTAAGTTTCGGTATCGGTGCGGTTCCCGTACTGGCATTTTACCTTAAATACCGGTACCATCCCGGTCCGGTATCAAGAATTTTGATTTTCGGGATCGGGATTTTCGGTACCGGTACGGTTGTAACATCCCGGAAAGTCCTTTATTAATTTTGGCTAAAGATGTCAATTTTTAAAAGATGAGGGATTAAAAATATTCTCAAGACAAGTGATAAGAAAAATGAGATAAGAAAAATAAATACATCTTATGTTAAGGAAATAAGAAAATCCATCCCATGTGAAAAGAAGAAAGAAAATAGAAGCATTCTACATGGGTGTAAATAGGAAAGAGAACTTTCATTCTACATTGGAAAATTATAAAACTTGGAAGCTCTTTATAAGGAAGAGAGTTTTCATAATAATATTCTTATATGCCAAGATGCACCCAGTGGTTGTAGCGGAGGGTGCGAAGCTCCCGACGCGCATGGGCACGGGCTCGGGCGGTGGGCGCAATGTGGCGCACTTTGCACTTTGCAAGTCGCTTGAGAGCCGCCTTAGTATTTTTGAACGATGGAAGTTAGATCGAGACATGGTGAACTATTAAAGTAGAAGGGCTAAAAATGAAATTATGAATTTCTTTCCTTCACGCCACGCGAACGGATCAGGAATTAAAGTCTTCGCGCTGCACAGAAGACAAAATACATAAACCGACATAGAATGGCTTCGCGCTACGCGAAGAATTCAATCATCTTCATTTCGCGCTACGCGAAGTAACCAACTATGCATGGTAACACGTGTAGACACGTGACACCACGTCAAGCCACGTGGCAAGCCGTCAGATGACTCAGCAAAATTAGGTCGGTTCGTGCGACGAGAACGGTTAAACCTTTTGTCCTTCACGGTACGCGAAGGAACCCAAAATCGGCTATAAATATGAAGGTTCGCGACATGTTCATTCCTCACACCTAACACATAATTTTACCTCGGGAAGAGTGCCGATTCTCGTAGTACATGTCAAGCCTCAAGGTTCCGACAGTTTAATCTTCAGCACGCGATAGAGGGTAGTAGTGCTTCTCCTACAAACTTAAGCGTATAAACTCCAAACACCCGTGTAAGGTAGGGGTTCCGCTTAAGTTATCATTTCATTATTATATTATATGGCTTAGACCATAGTCAGGGGTATAGCCCGAACATTGATCACAATTAAGCATAATATAACTTTTCATAAACGGAGATTATAGTTAAATAACGTTTCTTCATAATTAAGAAATGTAAGCTTTCACATACAAACGGTATAGTCAAAATAATATTTCTTTGTGATTAAGAATTAATATTCACAAACATATGTTATAGTTGAAATACTGTTTCTTCAACATTAAGAAACACTAAATCTTACATACATAAGGATATGTTCAAAATATAGTTTCTTTATGATTAAGAAACATAAAGCTTCATACACAAGAGAAATAGTCAAACTAATGTTTCTTCATAACTAAGAAACATTAGATTTTACATACAAGGATTATAATCAATTTGGTAAATAAACAGAAAGATCACATGTACAAATATTTTATTCAAACAACGATCAATCAAGGTTTAAAGCTATCAACACCAGATTAAAAGTCTATAGCTGGATCAAGAAATGATCCGGGTATTTATATAAACCTATTTTATTATAAGTCAATCATCAGCCATTCATAAAGGCTTTCAAACGAGATCACCACATCATTCAAACAGACAATCACATGTGAATACGTTAAACCTTTACAAACAGTCAAAACAGATTTGTACTCTATAAGATAAACGTGTTGTTTGTCTTAAAGAGTCAGTCAAACGTTTACATGAGATTACGTGATTTCTAAAACGTTTACAACTCAAACCGATTACACATGTGTATGAATCCAAACATAACTGTTTAGCCTAAACAATCAAAGACTACGTGGCCACAGGTTAACAGTCATAACTAGTTCTCCGATATGGGCAACGTGACTCAGAGAAACTTGTATGTGTGTAGGGCAGTGCTACAAATACCGGAAATAGAAATATTTTTGCTGAGCAATGTCAAGAAAACTATATTTGTATTATAATTGTTGTTTAAATGCTTTTAGAGTCGACGATTCACCAACATATCACTGACGTATTTTCTCCACATTTCAAGAAACAAATTTAGCACAAGTAGCAAGGGATTAGAGTAACTTAAGGAGTTAGATGCTCGCTACAAGAAGATGGATCAGTTTTAAATTATTTAATTATCGTAAACTGATTAAACATGAGTTTGAAATCAAACACTCGGATATTTATTATTCGAGAAGTTTTCAAAATAAATTAATATTTTATTATAAAGGAAAATTGGAAATAAATAATCCCATCTTTTGTGTATTGGCCGAAAATAATCTCACCTTTAAAAATCACTACCAATGGTCCCACCTTTCAACTTTTTTTTTGTCACAATGGTCCTTCGTTAAAAAATACTTAACGTCTTTAAGTTTTTTCCTAGTTTCAATCGATGCTTTAGGGATTTTGATCGGAAGAAAGATATGAGTCGATCGATGTAAAATTTATTTCGAAATGGTGATCCAAACGACGAAACAATGTTTTAATTCGGGTGCTTGAATTTCCAATTAACAAAAATCAAGTCATTTGAATCACCGTTTTGAGATAAGTTTTACATCAGTCGACTTATATCGTTCTTCCGATCAAAAGCCCTAAAACATCGGTTTGAAACTAGGGAAAAAACATAACGACGTTAAGTATTTTTTAACGGAGGACCAGTGAGACAAAAATAGTTAAAAGGTGGGACCGTTGCTAGTGATTTTTAAAGGTGGGATTATTATCGGCCAATACACAAAAGGTGGGATTATTTATTTCCAGTTTTCCTATTATAAATAAAGTCTTCCGCTAAAACAACCCGCAACTCTGATATATTTACAAAATAGGTACCAACTACTGGTCACACTTCTAGGCCCTAAGTCAGGGTGTGACAACGGTATTGATCTCATCCCTAGTGTTAACGGTTGGTGGTTATGATGGTTGGCTGGTGGTCGGCGATGGTGGTTGGAAAAGGGGGCTGGGTAATTAGGTTAATAGACAGTCCGACAGAGAAAGAGGGTAGGTTATGACTTAATAAACAATAAAATAAATAAATATAAAGAAAGACGGATACACTCACGACTTAACGTTAAAAGTATAATTTTGTTATCGATTTGGATGTAATCTGAAAGAAGTGGAAAACCTCGATGGTCCAGTTGCATAAAAAAATACGTTTTAAATAAAAGTTGCATAATTAACTAAACCTCAAGAACGATTTTGACACTCTACTTTTTTTTAGTTAGATGCCATAATACATATAGGTTAAATAGAGACAACTGCTGGTATAGGCTAGAACGTGATAGAGACAAGTTACACTTTGCCCCTAAAACTTACACCTTGCGGTTCTGAAGTTTAGCTATGGTTTTTTATGGTACTTTCACAATTTTTGGGTTTTCTTTTTCTCTATAAATTATTAAATACCATTATGACGAGATTATTTTTATCATCGATCTGTGTAAATTTCATTCGAAACAAAGTTGTGCGTCATAATGTACAAATCATCGAAGCAAACGCATACATGCCGTTCGTAGTTTTGATTAGTTACAAATTATTTATGTCTTTCTCTCACAACTTTTTAAACATGACAAGTATTATGGCCCTGCGTTGCCGGGGCTAGTAAACAATAGGCGACAACTGGTATAGGTTGAACATAATTATATAAAAGAAACATAGTTTCGCAGAAGTAGTCACATTTTTATAGTTCAATTTCGACTACACACATTCACAAAACCTAATTTTCTGTTATAGTTCAATTTCGACTACACATATTTACAAAACCTAATTTTCTGGGTGAAGCGAACCAAACAGAACCCATATGAGATTGAAGGAGTTGATCTATTGGTAAAATCATACCTGTCGGAAAAAGCTAAGATTCAGTGTCGTTGACTAATTCGGAGCCTGGTCACAAAACAGAGAAACGGATGAAGGAAAGAATTAACCCCCAAGAATTAACACCTTCAACCAGTTACCTGAGTACATGGAGAAGGCAGACGATCGAAAACATGCAAGTGGAGAGAGATCAAAATATCTTATTAGAAGGAAATGGGAATGTGTGGCCTGAGATGGTGCAAAAAAGAAGCACAGATACACGTGTATGGACAAAAGTAACCAAATTCATGAATAGTGTTTTTTTGAGAGTGTATCAAAAAATGCTTTTTGATATATATATATATATATATAATGTCACGAAATTTAAATTTGTGCACGAAAATAAAATTAGCAGCGAGTACATATAACTTATTTGAAAGGGGTATTTACCTTTTACTAAGTTCATAAATTACATTTACATATATACCCGGCCTAAAACTTAATTTGCATATATTCTTTCTGTTAAAACTAAAACTATCAAATATACCAATTATAATTTATTTCATTATAAATAAATAATAGGATGACTATTATACCCTATCTATTTTTATGTTATGGTATCCTTTTTAAGTTTTATTAAAGATGATAAGTGGATCAGACAAGCCACCTCGCTGGAAAATTGATAAAAATGGCCAAGAATCCATGTCGGTTTGTTCAGATATCCTTTCTCTCCGTCACACCCATCATCGTCATCTGCGCCACACTTCCCCTCCCCAGAAAAACAGGATTATCACCGGAGATGTGGTGGTATTTCATCTCCCAAGGAAAGAACCCCAAGACGGTTACCATCGCCGCACCTCTCCTCCCTTTCACCGAAGGGAGATGATTGTTACAGGAAGATCATGGGTGTCCTGGGGCTGTTCGAGATGGTGGTGGCCTGGAGATGTTGCTAACCGAAAATATCTATGTAGATGTGGTGAAGATGGGCTGAGGATGAGGATGAAGATAAAAAAGGGCATTTTTGCCTCAATGTATAATTTTTTTAAAGGACTAATTGCATATTTCTTTCTCTCCAACTCTTTAAATGCATAGTTATTTGAACCATAAATTTAGTTTCATATTTTCTCATTTCTAACTTTTTAAAAACATATTTACCTAACATATTCAATTTCATATTTCTCATTCCTTAAAGTTATGTGTAGTCCAGGACTACAAAATGTAATGAAGTGCGGATATCTTGTTTTCATAATTTTTTGATAATTATTTCAAAGATTATAGTTTTTTGATTTAAGGAAAAACGAGTAAAATCATTGAAGTATAACAGTTATGAGACAGATATACCTTAGATCTCCATTGTCTCTGAACCTTTGTGATGAGTGATCAATTCAATCATTATCTTCCTGTGGTCTTCTGCCTTGACGGAAATAAAAATGACTCCAGGACTCCAGATTTCATAACAAAAATCAGAGATGTTGATAAAAAGGAATATTTTATTTCATAACTGTTTTTTCCGGAGGAAAAACTTCTAGATATTTACATCATTTCCCCCTAAAGGGGAGCTTACTCACACATAGCTAAGATTACAAGGAAATTAAATTTTTCGGGAGAGTATTCGATGCCTCTATCCCTTACAATTCTTACATTATATAGGAAAAACAATGAACGTAAAATTCTTTTTGTTTACGTAAGTGCTTACGTAATTATCTTCATAATTGAACCCGTGTGGGGTCCTAATTACGTGTCCTCCATTATTTGACCGAGAGGTTGTCTCTTTGCCTGCGTTATTCACATGCTTGCTTTTAATCAATGAACCCATGTGTATGGTCCAATTCACGTGTATCCTCCATTATTTCGTCTGAGAGGATGTCACTTTCTCTGCACTCTTCACATGCATGATTTTCTATTATGCGTGCCAGTTCTTGACACAATAATTTTTTAGTGGCTGGGCCTACATCAAGTTGATTGAGAACGATTTATTGCTCAATGGTCTCTATTGCATTTTTTTCATGAACAGGTAGGGGGTTCCACTGTAACTAGTAATTATGCAGTTTTGGCTGCAGTAATTAATTTTTTTAAAACTTCCAACTTTAATCTGCTGAAGAGTCTTTAAGATTTTTAGATACCCATTAACTCTAATGGAGACCCAATTGCTGACATCTTCTTTTTCTTCCATGACTTTGGAAGGTTGGACATTTCTTGTTTTAGCTAAGCCAACCTCTAATAAATGTAAGGCGGGAAAGCTTTTTCCTTGATACCAATATGGTATCGCAGAGATGCATTCAATATAAATGTTAGCATCTTTGGCAGCTGCAATCTTCTTTCTAAAGGTTTTTATAGCCTTCTTCATGCCTTCTATGAACAAGATGATTTCTTGTAAATTAGCAGAGGGATATATACATTTAATTAGTCCAGCAGAAAATGCAAAAGAAACTAAATGAGGATCAGATCCTGGACAGAAGTTGTATAGACTTTTTGATGTCTTGTCTTTTGTGTATATATTTACGACTTCAAAGTCGTCTGGGCTAAGAGCCCTAGCTTTAGACCAGACTGATCGGAATTCATCCAAACTTATTAGGTCGATTTCTTCATTCTGAATCTCTATTCTTTTTTCTGATTTTCTTTCAAATGGTGAGTTTGAAAAGTTAACCGGTGATGTTCTTGTTGTCTTTACTACAGGTGTAGGAAAGATAGAAATTCTTAATGGAATTTCTTTTTTCCCAAATTCTGCAGAAAATCTTGTGGCTTCATGTTGGGCTTGTAACAAGGAGCTGAATTTTTTGTAGGGAGCTGATGTATTCTAGACATATTTTGAGACAATAGCCAGTCTGCATAAATTCCTCTGTGGTCCCCATCAAAAATGACCTAGAATCTTGAATTTTGATTTCCTGGAGATGTCACCTTTTGAGCATAGGTGGTTTTAATAGTTTTTGGCAAACTATCAGCCATAAACGGATTTGAGTTGTCTTTACCGGAGCCGTTTGCTTCCGGACTAGAAGATGATTGTGGCTCATTTTTTGCCTCATGTATGCTTTTTCCCAAAGCATCAGGGATCAACGGACTTGATTTTTCTTTACCTTTAGCCGTTTGTAAAGGAATAGATTCTGTTTTTAGACTTTCGTCTTCCTGTACAGAATTTACAGTTTTGGTGTTAAGCAATTCATTGTATAACACAATTTGCTGTTGCACAGCTCGTAATTCTATTAAAAGAATTTTTTCTTTTAGGCGTAGGGCCTTGATTTTTTCTTTTTCTTCTTCCATCACAATTCTTTTTCTAAATGAGGGTGTGATGAACTTTCGAAAGAGACGCATTCTATTTATAGAAAAAGATTACGTCATTGCTTACGTATTTTGAAAATCACGTGTCAAGCTATCAGCTAGCACGGTTTTTGGTCCTTCAAGATGTTCAATATTAAAGGAATATCTTGAAAACCACATTTGCCATCTGACTAGGCGTCCTTGCTTATTATCTCCTGAAATTTTTGTTTTTAGGAAATAAGTGAAGTTTTTATTATCTGTCCTGACTAGGAATTTTACAGGGGTTAGATAAATAGAAAACTTTGAAATGGTGTTTTTTACCGCCAGTAATTCTTTTTCATTACTGTGGTAGTTTCTTTCAGCTGGTTTAAAACTTCCAGAGGTGTATTTACAAATTTCCTCTCTATCAGCTGTTTTTGCCTTTAAGACCCCACCCCAAAAATCATTTGAGGCATCGGTTTCAATTATAAGAAAATCTTCTTCTTTTGGAAGATAAAGTCTAGGAAAAATTTTTTAAGTTTTTCTGTATCTTTTTAATATAATCTGTATCGGCTTCCTTCCAATCCCATACATATTCCTTTTTTAATTTTACCTGTAGTGGCTTTCTGAGCTCTGCAAGCTTCGGGATGTAGCTTTCGGCATAAGTTAAAACACCAAGAAATCTTTGCAGATGTTTTTTGTCTTCTAAAGTATTTGGAAATTTATGTAAACTTTCCAAAATATGTTTTTGTGGACAATGAGTTCCTTGATCTATTTCAAGACATAAAAAGTTTATCTTTGTTTTAAAAAGATTTGCTTTCTTTTTTGACAAAATGATTCCATATTTTTCAATTGTTTTTAAAACATATAAAACATGAAAATAGTGTTGTTCCTCAGAGTTAGAAAATATTATGATATCGTCTACATAGACGGTACAATAATCTTCTAATCCTCTTAAAGCATTCTGCATATGTCTTTGAAATATACTAGGTGCTTGTTTTAATCCGAAGGGAACTACCTTCCATTGATAATGACCATCAGGACATGTGAATGCAGTTAGTAACTGAGATTCTTCAGAAACCACTTTTGCAGTCAAAACTAGAAAATATGGTTTTTCCTCTTAAAAGGGTTAGTAATTCTTGCTTACACGGAAGATTATGACTATCTCCTATTGTTGCTGAATTAACCGCTTTATAATTTACTACCATTCGCTTTTTTCCTCTTCTTTTTTCAGCTTCATTTTCAACTAGAAACGCTGGTGACTGTTAGGATTAAACGCACACACGAAACCGAACACGACACGAAAGCAATAAACGAACACGAGGATTTAACGTGGTTCGGTCTAAACTGACCTACGTCCACGGGTGGCAACTAGGTATATCTTTATTGAGTGACCAAATATTACAAGTACATAATGTTGTTTATATAGAGACTGAACTAGGGTTAGTAAATTATTATGCAAGAAATCTAAACCGGGCCGGGCTTGGGCCCGACCGCCCACACCCGTCTCCTCTTTTGACTTCATATAATAAACCGGGCCAACAAGGCCTACGAACCCAACAATCTCCCACTCGGAGGCCTTGAGTACTCTCGTCTGCACTCCTGATTGTACTTCTGTAATCTGAACATTAAACTTCTTCTAGTTGCCACCGCCTTCTCATCAATTAACCTGAAGGCCCGTTGAAGCTCCCCGGAGCTCCAACACGTCAGTCATGGCTGAAACTGCCCCTGACCCGTTCTCTGTCCCTACCGGCTCCCACTGTAACGAACTACCGGATCCTGAGATAACCTGAGAACAAACACTCTCCATATTCAGCAAGTAATTCATTGGAGAGACTTTTACAGCTGGAATACTGGTTTTCTTAATCCACTGTCGACCTGGAACTGTAACTGAAACACGACCTGTGCTCCCACTGTCACGATCTCCCCCAACTGATTTAACCTTCCTAGCTCGTTCATCCTGAATCTTCACTTTGGCTCTGGGTTTGTTACTTGCAAAACGAACCTTCTTCTGCCCACGAGATTCTGTGAACCGGATTTTGTCTTTCACCAAAACTGGATCCACTCCTTTCGATGACATGCCGACCATATACAATGAACCAATTTTCTTTCCACGAGCAACAACGAGATTCCCTTTGACTACTTTCCACTGCCCATTCCCGAACTTAACATCGTGCCCTTGGTCATCCAACTGCCCAACTGAAATCAAACGTTTCTTCAAACTTGGAATAACCCTCACGTCTTTCAAAGTCCAAGAAGTACCGGCTGAAGTTATCAAATCAACGTCTCCCATACCCGAAACCTCTAAAATATCATCATTCGCTAGTCGAACCTTTCCAAAATCCCCAAATTTAAGATTCTTCATCGTTTCACAACAGTGAGTGGCATGAAACGATGCACCAGAATCCATCACCCAAGCATCAACGCTACTCTCAACACTACAAACCAAAGCCTCATCACTACTGACCCCGTCATCTGTGTCGTTTTCTGTAACGTTCACCTCTTTCTTACCATTCGGACACTGATTCCTGAAGTGTCCTTTCTCTTTACAACCCCAACATTCAATATCCTTACGAGTCTTAGACTGACTCCTCTTCCTGCTCCCACTGCCTCGCTGTTTTCCCCTACCTCTACCTTCTGTGACTAGCATATTGCCTGATGATTCACCTGAACTTCTGCGTCTTGAATCTTCTCCCAGAATCAGATCTCGAATCCCATCGAAAGTAATATTTGTAGACGAACTACAAACTGCAGTCACCGTTTGCGACCAACTGTCGGGCAAAGAGGATAATAACAAGAGGCCTTGAACTTCATCATCAAACTTAATGTCAACTGATTACTCAGTTCTGTCGGCTAGACTGCCCGACACGACTTTTAGCGGTTGATGCTTCTTTAATGACGATCGAACAAATCGGTAATAGGGTGGCACTACTGCCGGCAAACCCTAATCGAACTGATGACCAACAAGACGAACCCGGTGACCGCTGGGTTAATTTGGCGGCTGCCAAAAAACGAAACCCTAGATCAACCCTATCTTCTGCAACTCAAAAAACAACAAGCGTTGGCTTACGGTGGTGTATGGCGGTGGACTGAACCCTAGTCGCGATTGGTCGGGCTGGGTTTAGCGGCGGCGAAACAGCGGCGGCGTATACCCTAACGACAATCGGAAAACCGTAGCGGCGGCGGAACCCTAGCGCAGTAGGGTGGCGGCGGCTGGATGGTTTGGCGGCGACTCGGCTGGTTCAACGTGTTCTTCGCGTGATCCGAACCTAAGCTCTAGATACCACTTGTTAGGATTAAACGCACACACGAAACCGAACACGACACGAAAGCAATAAACGAACACGAGGATTTAACGTGGTTCGATCTAAACTGACCTACGTCCACGGGTGGCAACTAGGTATATCTTTATTGAGTGACCAAATATTACAAGTACATAATGTTGTTTATATAGAGACTGAACTAGGGTTAGTAAATTATTATGCAAGAAATCTAAACCGGGCCGGGCTTGGGCCCGACCGCCCACACCCGTCTCCTCTTTTGACTTCATATAATAAACCGGGCCAACAAGGCCTACGAACCCAACAGTGACATATGGGGTGACTTACTTGGAACAATTAATTTTAGCTCAAGTAACTCTTTAATTTGTTTGCTAAACTCTTCTTTATCTTGTGGACTGTATTTCATTGGTTTTACCCTGATTACAGTCTTAGGATCTATTAATTTTATTGACGCTTTCATCCATTTTTTGGATTTTTCTGGGTCAATGGGATTTTCTGAGCATACTTTTTCAAGTAGTGCTTCTATTTTTTGATATTTTTGTATTTCTATGAAATATTTTTCTTCTGGTTTTATAACTTCTTGAGTTATATTAATACTAGGTATTTGCTTTGTTTTTGAATCTTTTTTCATTGACTCAAGAAAATCGGGGTTCCCAACGCAAAGTGCTTTGGTTATTTTTTTAATCAGAATCATTTCTTGATTAAGGTGAAAAGATATCCTGTCTAACCATTGTGTAAAGGGTCCATAAAGCTGACAGAAATAATTTCCAATGAGTAAATCTATTCCTGATTCCTGCTGATAAATGGTAGGAATAGGAAATGGTTCTCCTGAAAAGTAAACTATAAGATTTCTACAAACCTTATTTAGTTTGATTGTTTCTTCATTAGCTATAGTTACATTAATGTCCTTGGGTGTGTTTTCCCAAAGTTCTTCAGGGATAACGTACTTACTTGCTAGACAGAGGCTTGCTCCGGTATCAACATAGCAATGTAAAGTTATCGTTTTATATCCTTTTAGAAAAACTTTTCCTTTGATATAAATAGAGTTGGGATTGGTTATATTAGCATAAACTAATTCCTCTTGTTTTAAAATATTTTGACAAAAATTTAATTTGCCTAATTCATTTTCTTCCCGCTTATGAGTTGTAGTCATTCTGAGTCAGTAGAATCGTCAGAAGAGTCGTATTTGACTGTTAATGAATATACCTGAGTATACCCATCGTAAATGTTTTCAGAAGGAAAATATCCTTCTTCTTCACTTTCTAAAATGAGCTTTGTTTTTTCTTGGAATTTTTGTCGGTTAGGACATTCGTTGGCATAATGTCCTTCTTCAGAACATATCCAACATCTGCATTTTTTCTTTCCTTGCGGACAGATTTTTGGTTTTTCTTTTGAAAAATATTTTCCTGGCGTAAATTTTTTCTTCTTGGTTTTCCAAAACCTTCTTTTTGTATATTTTCTTTTATATTTCTTTTTGAAGTATTTTTTATCTTTGGGTGGGTCACATCCAAAGGATAATTGAGGTATTTCAGTTAAAGTACTGCAACATTTTTTGTTAAATCTTTTTAACTGTTTTTGTTTATTGGAGAAATCACAATAGACTACTA
>NW_027500583.1:0-54609 GCF_021521415.1 Bidens hawaiensis
TGTCGTCGATTTACAAAAGTTTGAAGTGATTTATGGATCTATGTGATTTGGGGATATTCATGTTTATTGAACATTTCATGTATCTTGACTTTCTTATTACTTAATAAATAAATTGTAAAACCCTGTAATACACATGTAGCTAAGCTAATTTAAAATATAACGTTTTGAAGGGCTTGTTGATTATGACGGTACGCCTAATTACCTTGTATTCCCTTAAAA
Source organism: Bidens hawaiensis (assembly GCF_021521415.1). NCBI lineage: Eukaryota > Viridiplantae > Streptophyta > Magnoliopsida > Asterales > Asteraceae > Bidens > Bidens hawaiensis. The sequence goes on from NW_027500583.1 coordinate 220, forward strand.
AATCAACCTTTTATTCCCTTCATTGTTTATAAGGAGCTATGATGGTCATTTTGATTACAAAGTTAAAGCAACCCATAGAATGATGTATGTAACTTCAATATAGTATGTTTTTTTTCTTTTCACTCAACATTTTCCTTTATGGACTATATTTTGTCCCCGTAGCAAATTACAAGACCCAATTATAATAACAGGTTATAGAAGAGTGAGATTTAATTCTGGTCGTCCGATAACATCAAAGATTGAATATGGACCGTTTGATAAGGATGGATTAAAAATCGGTTACTTTTCATTACATGTAACTACCCCACTAACCCATTACATGGGTAACCACTCACTACTAGAAATAGTTATTCCCACTCGACTATTAGTATAATTAAACTAAATTATACCACCTAAAATAGTGCATGTAACTAACTTAGTTTTAACTTCTCACTACCCATGTCCACATTATGTATGTATTGGGTAGTTATTTTGTGTGGTGAATCAAATGTGTTGGAAGGGAATAGGTGTAGTAGTGGGTAGTTACATACTTTTATTTTCGTTCATAGTAGCTAATGTATATATTGCAGTTCCTATAAAGTTGGGATGTGGTGTTGCAGTTGCTAAATTGTAGTGCATATCACTCTATATAATTGGATTTTGTTTGCTTATAAATGTAGTTATGAGGTTCATTTTTAATTGTGTTGCTAAGTGCTTCCGTCATGAATAAAGAGTTAAATCATCACACATCCTTGTATGATAAGGAGGTACTTTAATTCTGTTTTTTGTTTCTAAGTTTCTTATACTTTATCCTCAACGATTGATATTTTCCTACTTGTAGAACAAAGTTATGAAACAGGAAGTAAGCTTTATGAGGTACATGTGGTGGAAAGCATGTTTGAGTTATTTGAGTTTCTAATGTGTTTTTTTTCTTGTTGCTGAACTTTTATTATTTTGATATTACATAATATATATGAAATTTGATACCATGATTGTGTCTTTGTATATATACTAAGTCTCTACGAAAACTCAAAAACAGTACCAACAGATCAATGGTTTTTTATATTATCATTATTTTTTGATTTTTTTATGTGTTATTGTTTCCTTAATTGTAAGGATCTAACTTGTAAATATGAGTTTGTGTGTTACGCGAACTTCCTAACTGGTTTTCATTTGTGTTTTTAGCTGCACAAACCTGAGAAGGTCGTTGGTGAACCCACTTATATTAAACAGGTAACAGCTTAACTTGCTTATTTGCTCGCTAGCGTACTCAAATCAAATGCTAACACCTGTACCATTATGCTGCTAACAGGAAGAAGATTCATTTTGGGGGGGGGGGGGGGGGGACTTGAATGACTTTGATAAAATCCCATTGTATTTTTCTTGCCAAAAGGATATTGTTGTCGACATCAAGGATGGGGTACTTATTTCTTACTTGTGTTTACTTGAAAATAACTAATAGTTAATTAACATATCTTGTCTTAGAATCACAATGCTGACCGAATCAAGAAACGGTCTCGCGCACTCGATAAGTGAAAATGGGAGGATGTGATAGAGATTGCAAGTTCCGAAGATGAATCAGAAGAGGCTTGGGTGCCTATTAAGAGGAGGACTAACAATGCTCGTGTTGTAAATCGAGTTGATCTTGATTGAGGACCGTATCGCTTAATGTTTTAATATTGTGTTTTTAAGTATTATCATTTTGTAGCCAGACTTATGTTTTTATATGATCAGTTGTTTCCATGTGTTATTGACTTAATGTTAGTATCATCTTACTGCGTTGATATTCCCGTCCACTGGACGGGCAAACTGCTAATTGGTCAATTAGAACCAGACACTTGGTATACCTTAAAGAAAGATTTTATGAACACATGACCAAGACTCCATTATGACTTATGACAAAACCACAAGACGTTCTTAATTCATTTATATGATGAACAAGGAGTTAAGATTTATATATTAACATGAATCAAACGAAATCACAACCTGTACGCTTATTTAAAACACGTTGTAGGTTCCAAAACGACCATCCGAACAGATTTTGCACTTGATAAACGTGCCGAGACGGGTGCGGTAAATCAAATGACCGAACAAAAATATAAAGATAATAAGTATAGTGAATGACTCCGTAATCTGTTAAAAGATTGATATATTAAACAAACCGATCCCACCCAAGGTGAGCTCCCCTTGGGTGGTTGATTACACCATGAAAACACACATACAAATACAAATAAAAGCATATATATAGTCAAATGCAAACATAAATAAACTAAAAGATCTCCCCGTCGAAGTTAAACGAGTGTTGAAGCTCTCATCTTGGATCCGGTTTTGCTCGCTGACATTAATAATTATCTTGACAAAAATATATAACGGGTTTCGTCATTTGATATCGCAAGTTACAAATATTGGTCTTACACACGTGAAACGCATATATGCCATAATGGCAAATTCACAATTCATAACCAGCTAGTCTTCAACACATAAATTAATTACTGTAATCATATGAGCAAAATGTATGTGTGGTTTCCACTAATCTTCTATTTAAAGTTGTAGAAGTGTCTTCACAACCTCGCTCATGGTTGATCGAGCATGTTTATATTCTTCATGCATTATAGGGCCACTTTTAGAAGAATAGTCATCTTTCCTTTGTCATATTCACCCCTAATCGTCGATATCGGTATCTCCATGACAGACCTTGCTCTGAAAACCGTTAAAAAAATTTGGGCCGAATGTGAGTATAAATTCAGGCCTTGAGACTTAATTAAAATATAAAATTCATAACTCAAATAAAAGTAAATTATACAATGATAATTGTAATTTCAATACAACAAACATAAATATTGTAGTAAAAATAATCTAATTTACATACCTAAACGAAACGTGATGCTCTCATAGCATTTTTTGAAGCAAAACCCTCGATCAAGTCTTGATAATTTATGCTTTCCAATACATCGCTCTCAACAGATATCAACGCCAATCCGTTAAGTCTTTCTTGAGACATTGTGGACCGCTTGTAAGTCTTCAACAACTTCAATTTTGAAAAACTTCTTTCAGCCGAAGCCACGATTACCGGAATAGTCAATAACACTCGATACGCATTTACCACATTTGGTAAAAAACCATGTTGCATCACATTCTTTAAAGCATCCAAAGGTGTGACAATATCACTAGATAAAAATGTCTCAAATAACTTCAACTCCAAATAAAGCTCCTCGGCATCAACATCGGACTCGTCTCCATGCTTTAATGCTTCTTAAAGAGTATAACAACACGACTTAAGTTTTTGTTTCTATCAAGCGTCTTTAACTTTTTAGGAAACAAAAAACCAAATAGTTTTTCGTATTGTTCATATTGATCAATGGAAGAACAGAAAACTTTAGTACCATGATTTTTACGTCGTTCTTGATGACTTAATGAAGGATAAAGATTAATCACGATAAAATCAATCCGTCGTCTTTAATATTAGATGAACAACTACATCTAGTATTATCGTCCATGTGTTGCCATAATGGAAATTAACATTAGGAAACTGACCATTAGTTTGAATAATTTGTTTTTCTACTAGAATAGAAGACAAATCATAACTATCATAGATATGGACATTGCTATTAATAATATTCTAATGATACAGTCCACGTTGATTCTGTGAATACCCGTGACGAACTTTATCAAAAACTCTCAATTAGGTCAAGGAAAGTGAAGAGAAATATATTTATTTATGAAATTCAAGTTTGTCCATCCATATTACATCAACATCATATTAATAGACTTTTTAATACGAAATGGGCCCAAAAAAGGCCATGAGCCAAACACAAACCCAAAAATAAAAAAGATAGAAACTGCAAAAAAACGTAAAAAGACCCATAACTTTATTTAGAATGCGTTTTTGAGCTGTAGGCTGTTTGCCACAACGTGCTCCTCGTTTCAAGCTTCGATTTGACTGGTAGTGGGCTTGAAACGGAGCTTCGTGGGCCAAATTATGCCCGTTTACGTGGGCCACCTTTGAAAACACGACCATGAGCCTCCAAATATAACATGACATGCTCTTCAATACTTGGGCCTCCATCAGATAATCAGCTCACCTTCATTAATTTTATCAAATTTGAGGCATATATATATGTACTTCCGTTATGTAGAACTAGACAGTAAGCTTGATGAGAACATAAAAAAACACCGACGGTCAAATTCAGACTATTGTAATTTGTTGGATAATTCGATTATGGATATGGAGAACATGAACCGACGAAGAGATTAACTAAAATAACTAGTTTTAAATTGAAATCAAGGGTCTAGAATGTCTCGTTTCATAGAATATGAGTATATTTTTCTAAAATATGTGGGAAAAAAGGAGGGATGTCAGAGTAATTTTTTTAATATATATTTTTATTGATTTTTTTTTTTCAAATTTTCATCGCTTGTTTAAACATTCACAAATTTTTTATACAACTTTATTTTATAACTTTATATTGAAGTTGAAAAGAAATATGTTTATTATCCGATTATAAAGGGATAAAAATAAAGTGGGTTTTAGGATATATATATTTTATTTGTTGACATATTTGATTAGACAGAAAAAGTGATCATAATGTCATGGAGCTATCCTCCCAGACCTAGATTTTGTGTGGCGTCTGAAGGCCAGCCAATCGGTCCGCTCATGATCAGGGTCTGCTGGTTTCGTCCCGCCTTGGATCAGGCGAGCGGCAACAGCTCGCAACCAGCGATGCGTTCGTCGTGCAAGCACGACTAGGCATGTACGCCTTCTTTCCAGCTGAGGTCGTGCCCGATGAAGTCCGGGACGAGCCAACAAACCCAAGTGTTACAACACAAATCAAGCATCTCGATCTTCAAATATTTTGTCCGTGACAATAAGCTATAAAAAGTTTAAATACGTGCTCACTTTATACATATATAATATTTATAACACGTAAGTAAAGATAATTTTAATGACAACTTACACACTCCCTAACTTATTAAGTTATACTCTTTTGTAACTATCATGGATTCATAAGACTCGAACTTGCACTTTGTAAAGACAAAACTTTATCCAATTCTTTGATACGCTAAACAAGAAAAAAAAGAACAGAAATTACATAAATGAAGGTGGATGAGTTTTTTTTTTAAAAACATTTAAGGTGTTTATATGAAATTTGAGAACGTTGAATCACATAAATAATGGGAAGGGCAACATTCAAATGTCAACGTCGACTAACATTCGAAATAACTTGAAAGTTGAGCAATCAACAATGAAGGCCGGGCTTGATCAATGAGAAAACTTTAGTACCGTGATTTTTACGTCGTTCTTATTGACTTAATGACGGATAAAGATTAAGTACGATAAAATTTTTCCGTCTTCTTTAATATTAGATGAACATAGATCGTGCGTGAATCTAGCTAGTATTATGGTCCATTGTTGCCATTAATGGAAATTAACCTTAGGAAAGTGACCATAAATTTGAATAATTTGTTTTTCTACTAGAATAGAAGACAAATCAAAACTGTCATAGATATGACATTACTATTAATATTATTCTAAATGATACCCTAGAAGACCAAAAAGACTTGTCACCGTCAATTCTTCATGAGACCAAAATGACTTAAAAGGTTAACCACATGATTATTCTTCTTTAAAAAAACAATCAAAATACACGCATCACTAAAATAATTTTAGGCCAAGATCAGGGACCATTGGACGGTGTGAGCATTGACCGTGAGACTACTTATGTAGATTTTTAGGATGCTTATTTTGACTTGTTTAGGTGATACTAGGATTTGGAAGGAAATATCAAACGATTATATATAAAACATGCATACCAACTTGCAATTTACGCCGAAAACAATCTAGAATAGAATCCAAGTTGACACTAACTGTATATGCTTCTTTCCACATACAAATTTATGGCATTATTGTATGGCAAACGTACGTCACTAGCTAAACAACTTTGAATTGAATGTCGAGCACGATACGATACGACGTGAGAATATTTCAACCACAACTTCTAATATATACACATGAAGTAGATATATGTTTATTCACTCACATTGTATGATCTTCAATCCATCATGCATTTGCCTTTCGTATTCCTCCTATCTTTAATAACCCTCTATTATCCACATGTTGCCTTTTCTTCTTCTTCACCAAGTGTATTAACTCAAGGCTCATCGCTCTTAGTTGAAAAGAACGATCATATGGTTTCACCAAATCGTCTTTTCACAGCCGGATTTCACAAGATTGGCCAAAATGCTTTTTGCTTTGCAATATGGTTTTCCGAGTCCATGTTGGATGGAAATTACACGTTGGTTTGGATGGCAAACCGAGACGAACCAATCAATGGAAAACGCTCTAGGTTTTCTTTGTCCAAAGAAGGAAACCTTGTTCTAACAGACGTTGGCCAAAGAATTTGGACTTCCAACACTCAATCTAATATGCCTTTGCAACTTCAACTCCTTGACTCGGGTAACCTTGTTCTTATCCAGTTAGATAAGAACTCATATCTTTGGCAAAGCTTTAGTTTTCCAACCGACACTATCCTTGCTAATCAGCTTTTCACCAAAGATACCGCCCTCATATCTTCAAGAAGTTCGACAAATTTTTCTTCTGGATACTACAAGTTCTACTTTGACAATGACAATGTACTCCACATTCTTTACAGTAACAATGAAGTTACCAGCGTTTACTGGCCTAGATCATATTTAGTGCCATGGGATGTAGGAAGGTCTACTTATAACAATAGTAGATTGGCTTTTCTTGATTCCAAAGGGTCTTTCCGATCCTCAGATAATCTTTATTTTAATACAACGGACTATGGTGATGCCATTCAAAGAAGATTCACACTTGATGTTGATGGCAATATTAGAATTTACGCACTTAAAAATAGAAGGTGGAGTGTTTCATGGCAAGCATTTTCAGCACCATGTAAAATTCATGGGATTTGTGGTCCAAATAGCCTTTGTACATACAACTCTGATTTAAGAAGGAGGTGCACTTGCATGCATGGATACAAGAGCAAGAACCACTCCGACTTGTCTTTTGGGTGTGAACCTATACATGATCTTTTCGGACATCATGAGAATTATGACTTCATAACTCTCCCTTATGTGGAATTTTATGGATTTGATTCTAAATATATTCCTAACTCCACTTTGGATGAGTGCAAGACGGCATGCTTGACTAACTCCAATTGTAAAGCCTTCCAATTCACCTTTGAAGAAGGGACAGGCTTGTTTCAATGTTATATCAAGACACTATTGTTCAATGGCTACTACAAGGGTACTCGTTACAATACTTATCTTAAGCTACCTAAAAAAGAAGTATTAACATATAATCAAAGGGTTGCTAATGAGTCCGTCTTGGATTGCCCGAGTTCTATAATTCAGCTAAAGCGAACATATGAAAACAAGAATGCAAATGGGTCGCTAAAGTTCATGTTGTGGTTCAGTGTTACCCTCGGGATAATCGAAGTTACTTCCTTTGTATTATTCTATTATATCACTAAACAACCCTCCGGTACAACAACCCAAACCTACCTAGCAATTGCAACTGGATTCAAAAGGTTTACATATGCAGAGTTAGCTAAGGCATCTAATAATTTCAGAGAAGAGATTGGAAGAGGTGGTGGCGGCGTTGTGTACAAAGGCATACTTCCAGACAATCGAGTCGTAGCAATTAAGCAACTTCACGAGGCTATCCAAGGAGAAGCTGAGTTTCTAGCAGAGATGAGCACAATTGGGAGGATAAATCACAAGAACTTGATAGAAACATATGGTTATTGTGTTGAGGGAAAACATAGGATCTTGGTGTATGAGTATATGGAGAAAGGCTCATTAGCAAGGAACTTAGGTAGTAACCAACTTGATTGGAAGAATATGTATGAAATCGCATCAGGCGTAGCGAAAGGGCTAGCTTATCTACACGAAGAATGCTTGGAGTAGGTTTTGCATTGTGATGTTAAACCACAAAACATATTGTTGGATGCAGATTACAATCCAAAGGTGGCTGATTTTGGTTTGTCCAAGCTATTCGACCAAGACGCAACTGAAAATTCTATCTTTTCGAGGATAAGAGGGACTAGAGGTTATATGGCTCCAGAATGGGTGTTTAATCTTCCAATTACTTCTAAGGTGGATGTTTATAGTTACGGGATGGTGGTGCTAGAGATGATAACAGGACGGAGTCCCACATATGATCAACCAACTGATGATAACGAAAGGTTGGAACAAAAGAGGCTTGTAAGTTGGGTAAGAGAGAAGGTCCACGAGGCTAGCGAGTGTTTCGAAGAGACACAAATTATGGAGATACTGAATCCTTCAATAAGAGGTAAATACGAGAAGGATCAAGTAAGTAATCTTCTTAAAGTGGCTATGCAATGTGTTAAAGAAGATAAAGACGCTAGACCAACCATGAGCGATGTTGTGAAGACGCTTCTGCACCTTGAGAGAGATGATGATTAGTGGCAACCACATTTCGCTCATATGGTTAAAGTTAATGGAGTCTAGAATAAGTTGGAAACTAGTTTGAAAAATATGTAATTTCATGTTTTAAATAGGGTCACCAGGTTGAAATTCCATTTCTTTTGTGTTATATAATAAATCTCTTCTCTGAAGTTATTAGATGCCATAATTATCTTAGCGTGTGTAAACCTTTTAAATCTAGTAGCGATTAATTGCTAGGTCTGCGTTGTTGTACCTGAGGGTTGTTTGGTGATATAATAGAATAACACATAGGACAAGGACGTAGCTTCAATTACACCAAGGATGATGCCAAACCACAACATGAACTTCAGGGACCCTTTTGAACTCTTTTTCTCATATGTTTGCTTTAGCAAAATTATAGTACTTGAGCAATCCAAGTCTAACTCGTTAGCACATACTGAGTGTATGATAACACATCAGTTTTGGGTAGCTTAAGATAAGTGTTGAAACTAGTACCCTTGTTGTAGCCATTGAACAACAAAGTCTTAATAATATAACATCAAATGAGAATTGGATTGCTTTACAGTTGGAGTTATTAAAGCATGCATGCTTGCACAAACGGCAACTGAATATTTCTATATATAATCAAATCCATAAAATTCCACATGAGAGAGCCTATGAAGTCATAGTTATCTTGATGTCTAGAAAGATCATGTAAAGGTTCACACCCAAAAGAAAGTCTGAGTGGTTCTTTCTCTTGTAATTTATGCATGCAAGTGCATATCCTTCTTGATACAAAGGCTGTTTGGACCACAAATCCCATAAAAATGTACATGGTGTTGAAATTTCTTGCCATTAAACACTCCAGATTCAATGTTTAAATGAGTAAACTCTATTATTGAACATCAACATCAAGTGTTAAGTCTCTTCGAAGGACCTCACCATAGTCTAAGGTAGTAAAAGTTAAATCTACTGTGGGCAGGTTTGTCTCGGTTTGCCATCCAAACTAATGTGTGATTTCCATCCAACAATATTGGTTCAACGTATACAGGATTTGCATTATCAAAACTCATAATCAACAAGCCTTTCAAAACATGATTTTCTTTCTTTTGTATAAAAACAAATGTAAAATTAAGATAATTATGATATATATATATATATATATATATATATATATATATATATGTATATATATAGGGAAAGGATCAAGAGAGAACTCATTATTAGGGAGAGAACTAGAGAACTCCTAAGTAGAGGGATATAATTGTAAAAATGCTTCCTAATATGTCTTAAGTGTACCCACACTCACCCTTTTTGCAATTAAATCACCATAAACCACTGTATTGGTCTATGAACCATAATTATCAAAACAATACTTACAATCGAGACATATCAATGATTTAGAACCCTAATTTTTGAGTATATTAAAGATCGATTCCTGTTTGCTGCCATTGATACACCTGTAAGAAAAAAGACGATGATTCTGAAGATCGATTACCTTTTATTAGAATGAAAATCGAAGATCGATCCTTCCTAACAATGGGCAATAAGCATTAGAGTTCCTCTTTCTACTTCTAATTCTCTAAATTGCAAGTTTTATATGGTGTATTTCAATTCGAATACGTAGTCTTTTTTTTTTTTGTGTTTTAATCAACAAATTGATTGATAATCTGTTTGTTTCCTGTAATGATTGAATTGTTTGATTGATTAATTGTATGTTATGACATTGTTAGGAGACAATAATTGTTAATTATAAGTTGGTATGGAAATAAGGAAAACATAGTGTTTGGTTTGACCTAACCATTAGATATGGGTTTTACAACGTACAATACATGTATTACGTATGCGCATTAATACTTGTATTAGATAAGTGGATTAGGTAAATGGACAAGATTTGTCGAACTAATACCGAGTATGTCACATGTGTAGTATTTCAGCATTACATATATGTTTATAGCATTACGTATATGTAATACTGCTGGTATTACATATTTGTAATAATAAAAAGAAATAGCTGATGTGTAATACCGAATATTATAATTTTGTAATGTTGTTATTAATACGTATATGTAACACTAAGAGGCAATACTGGTATGCAGTTTGTTGGTATTCTAACATTATATTATGCAGTTTTGGAGATGATCTTTTATAATACTATTGATATGTGGTATGTCGGTTGCTATTTGAACTTTATAGCGGTATTATTTTGTCCCCATATACGCAGACTGATCATTACCATCATCCCTTTAGGCGGAATACTACACAACATTGCAAACTATACACCATCGAGTAACGAACGTACACATAAACCAGGTGTTAAAGAAAGCATATTAACATGATGAGAAAAACAAGAAATAGTCAAAGTACATTGGGTTATGAATGCGTTCGTCCTTATGGTATTTTTAACATATTCAGTTTTGAATCCTATGAGTTGATAATAATTTCAAAACTATATTGTCCGATAAACTGTATACGATATAAACTAATTATGAAGTAAAAAGATGCAATGCTTATAAAATGTAAGTAATTATACATCAAACATATGCAATACAAATATATAAGCTTGAATTGAGACAATGATTTGAGTATGAACAAGCCACCATCCCTTATTCAAATCTTCATCACTTGTTTATAAAATAAAGTGAACCATTAATGTTTCTATGTAATATGAATGTGATGCATATATGAAATACTATAGTACTACATATATGTAATACAATAGTACTGTATATATGTAAAACAACATTACCACATATACATAATGCAATTAGTACAAACATATAATAGTGTTTTTAAATATATAGTGAAAATATTATATACATGCATATACCTATGCAAATGTCACATTAACATCATCATCAGAACTTTCAAATACAATACATATATGCATTACTAATCAATACATGTGAATAGAACAAGTGAAAGTGATTTAAAAAGACATAGATGCACTAAAAATACACTATCATCACAACTTTAAGATACACTACATATATCCACTAACATTACTATTTTCGGCACTATATATATGCAATATAACTAAACCATGTATTAAAATATGTCATTTATGTAGTACATAAATTGTAATAAATCAGCCTGCACATATGTTCGGCGTATATGTAATACATGAGCATATATGTAATATATGAGCATTGTAATAAAATAAGTCATTTTCCTCCTCAAGTTCCTCAAGCATGCATTCCTTATTCACCAGTTTCCTTTGTTTTGCTTTTCGTGACCTTTTTGACATGCTCATGATATTCATGTATGTGAAATATATGTAAGGTCATGGATAAAAACATATTTAATCACAATACTAAATGCATTAGTTGCAATAAAATATTTAAAGCATACCATTAAAACTGTTATTTTCACTTTGGATTTCCGAATCAACCTCTTTTTCATTTTTCAATAACATCCCATGTTTCACCTTTGCTTCTTTTTTGCCCTCTTATTTTCGTGTCTATATTATATATGAAATGTCATAATATAAAACAATATACAACTAATGTACCATAACATAGTTGTAACAATCATGAACAAAAATTAACATGGCAGTGGGTTGTGATTCAAGTAGCAACAACTGAAATGTACAAATATAACAATAGTCATATTTATTCAAGATGTTTTTACCATGAATTATAAGTATCTTAAAGTCTTTGAACAATGATTTTGCAACAATAATCGAGTAAGCATGTGATTACCAAAATGAGTTCATTTAGACATTTCATCAAACAGTTGGAGGGCATAACGAATCAAACGCTAACTAAAGCCTATATTGATCAATTAAGCACCGAAGCTGAACAATCAACTATGCAATATAACTAAAACAAGTTCATTTATGCGTATGCATTATAACTAAACATATAAAGTTACATTAACATTACCATGGTTAACACTACATATATGCAATATAACTAAAAATATGCAGTATTGCATATCTGCAATATAACAACGCTACATAAACATGTATTATGACATCACCATATATTTGATCCTTCGCAAATCATGTCAATTACAAGAACAGATCATCCTTCATATATTTTATTTTGTATAAATTAATGTTAATCGACATTGTATTCTTATTCGATTAGACAAAAACAGAGCCTATCGTGCTAGCCTATGTTTTGGTCGATTATGTACTCCTAATCGATGAGATATGCTCCATAACATAAACAATTATATGTTCGACAAACCTAAAATAGAAATATATATTTGAACATGTGATTCATGTATTACGTATGCCGATGTTTAACAGGACATTCAAAATGCGATCTGATATCAATATACTATTATTCAATTAAAAACAAACAAGCACTACATACTTGCAATAAACACAAAACATGTTTTTGCATCAAGATAACCATATTATAATATAATATACCTATGCATTGTATACAGATATGCTCGTATAAGGTAACATTGTTGTGTTTTGACAAACATGTCTAAAAAATATTCAATCAAACACATGAATCATGCACTATGTATATGCATTCTAACAAATATTAACTTATATCAATACATTATTGTTCGATTTAAAAAACACACAAAAACAGAGCATATTGCATATGTGAACTGATATCAACGGAGCATATTGCATATGTGAACTGATATAAACGCAATGTTTGATTTACAAAGAAAACACACAATAACACTGTATATTGAGCCGATTATGTATAATACACCTATGATTCGTGTACTACATATGTGCAATCAAACAGATACGAGATGACATCGTTATATTGTTACTCAAATTACAAATATAAAACACAAAAAATATATAATCAGCTACTATTTTGGCCGATTCATTGTAATACGAACGATATTAAAATTAAATACGTGATAATAACTTCTACAAACGATTACCTGATGGTGTTCTTTAGTGTAATTGACCGATTTCGCAATGAATCAGACGACTTTAGCAAGAATATAGCATGAAACCCTAGGTTAGGTTGGGGGCGACGGTGTACGAGAGAGATATGGTGAGCCAAAATGTGTACATATATTTTGTATTCCTAATTTACCGTTTTCTTTAAAACTCATGTCTTTCTTCTTTTATTTTTCCCTTTCTTTATTTTCACCCATTGATTAAGTAAAATCAATAGTTATGAAGGAATTCTCTAGTTCTCTCATTTGTAGGAGTTCTCTCTAGATCCCATCCCTATATATATATATATATATATATATATATATATATATATATATATATATATATATATATATATATATATATATATATGAGATCTAGAGAGAACTCCTCTTAAAGAGAGAACTAGAGAACTAGTAAAGAATTCTTTTTAACTATTTTTAAAAAATTATTTTGTGATTTTTTTTCTTTCCTCCTTTTAATAAGATGATATTGTTCCTAAAAAAATAAAAAAAAACAGTCGATGTAATGCGTATGTGCATTAATGTGTATTTTATATATAAAATAGTGTTTTATTGCATATAATACAACACAAATACATTATCTAATACACACTATTGAATATATGCAAATACAACACTAATAATTGTATGCAAAATACATTAATGCATATATGTAATACAACAGTAATGCACATATGCACTATATCGATTTTTTTTAATTTTTGTATATAATATAACACTATTGCAAATATACAATACAAACAATTATATATATGCTATTCAACACTATTTCAAATATCAAAATGCACACTATTGCACATATGCATTATAAAAAAAGTCGGTGTATTGCATATATGCATTACTCGTTAATTTATTTTTATATTTTTTGTGGTGAAGAAAAACAACATATAAGAAGGATGAAAGAAAAAAAATTTGAAAAATATTTTTTTTAATTAAATTAAAAATATTTCATTATTAGTTCTCTAGTTCTCTCATGATCCTCTCCCTATATATATATATATATATATATATATATATATATATATATATATATATAGGTAAGGATCTTAAGAGAACCCTTTGCAAATTGAGAACTTTGAGAATCATTTTAAACCACTAAAAACACCTTTAAAAAAATATTTAAAAAAATCATAAAACAAAAAATAATAAAACTTTTTAAAAACTAAAAAAACAAAAATTCTTATATTTCATTCCGGTTTCATTAAAAATAATAGTACATAAATAAAAATAATAAAAAAAACGTCTTATTATACACATGTATAATTTTATATAATCTTTTGTTACGTAATATACACATATGTACAATATCATTTATCTTAAATTATAAACATGTGTACAAAAAAAACATGTAAATATACATATATGTATATATTATACATATGTGTGTATAATTTAGCTAAACCGGGGTTTTTTTATGAAACCGGGATGTTAAAATAAGAATTTTGGTTTTTTTTACTTTTTTCATTTTTGTGTTTTTTTTATTTTATGATTTTTTTATTTTTTGGTTTTTTATGGTTCAAAATGGTTCTCATAGTTCTCAATTACAAAAAAGTTCTCTTATGATCCTGTTCAGATATATATATATATAGGGGAGGGATATTTTGAGAACCTTGATGAGTTGTAAGAACTTTAATAACTCAATATGGATCTCATATTTAATTACATGAGTATGAAATATGTGGCTGAGAATAAATCTGATTAAAAAATTAATCAGGAGAGAGAATAAGTATTTTTGATTATTACACATGTTTAAATGTTAGTTACACATGTGTAATAAGTCGATTCGGTGTGTAAAAATATACTTTAATTTTTTATACATTACTTACATTTACGTATTACACATGTGTAAAAAATCCAAAAAAAAAAAAATTGTTACGTTGAGTTCTTTCGAATTTTTAAAACTCAAAGCGGTTATATATATATATAGTAAGGATTATAAGAGAACCACTTGCAAATTCAGAACTTTGAGAACAATTTTTGACCACTAAATAAAGCCTTTAGAAAAATATTTAAAAAAAGTATAAAACAAAAAAAAAAATTAAAAAGTAAAAAAAAACCAAAATTCTTATATTTCATTCCGGTTTCATAAAAAAAACACTTCGTATTATACACATATGTATAATTTCATTTAATTTCTAGCTACGTAATATACACATATGTACATTGTCATTTACCTTAAATTGTACATATGTGTATTAAAAAACGTGTATATACATATATGTACATATTATACATATATGTATAATTTAGCTAAACCTAGACGTTTTTTTATGAAACCGGGATAATAAATAAGAATTTTGGTTTTTTTACTTTTTATTTTTTCGTTTTTTTTGTTACATGTTATTTTTTATTTTTGGGTTTTTTGTGGTCCAAAATAGTTCTCAATTTCAAAATAGTTCTCTCATGATTCCAATCATATATATATATATATATATATATATATATGATTGATTTCTTTTGAGAACCGCTTTGAGTTTTAAGAACTCGAAAGAACTCAACGTAACAAAATTTTTTTTTGATTTTTTTATACATGTGTAATACGTAAGTGCAAGTAATGTACAAAAAAATACAATATTTTTTTATACACAGAGTCGACTTATTACATATGTGTAACTAACATTCAAACTTATGTAATCATAAAAAATACTTATTCTCTCTCCTGATTAAGTTTTTAATCAGATTTAATCCCAGCCACATATTTCATACTCATTTAATTAAATGTGTGGTCCATATTAAGTTTTTAAAATTCTTACAACTTATCAAGGTTCTCAAAATATCTCTCCCATATATATATATATATATATGCAACCTTAATTACATACAATAAAATGCAACCTTTTATTCCCTTAAATTTGACATTGACGGTATACTAATCTTACATCTTAGATTCTTATGTAAAAAACCCTTAATGTCACATGGCATCTCCTAACACCTCTCTTTCCTATATGGCACTACATAAGGCTTTCTAATCCCTCACTTTAGGACATTTGAGCTAATAATACAAATAAATAATAAATACAAACTAATAATTGATAAATACTAATAAATATGGAATACAAATAATATTATTGTTACTAATATTATTTATATCATCATTATTACTATTATAGGGTCAAGTTATTTTACAAACATAAACAAAAATAAGAAAGATGAGAATGATTTGTTGACACAAAAAACTCTTAAAAAAAACATAACTCAAAATAAAAAAAAAACAAAAACAACAAAATGTTTCCATTGTTTTTCTTGTTCTAAAAAAAGACACAATGGTGAGTATATTACTTAACATTGTGTTATATTTTGTTTCGCATTGTGTTATATTTTTCAATCTGTTGTGTCTTTTTTAGTTATAATTGTGTCTTTTGTTCATTTTCGTCATTGTGTCTTTGATATCGGCATCATGTCTTTTCGTCAAATTTATTTATTTATTTATTTGAATGAGAATGATGGCGGAAACATTTTAGTTTTTAAAATTGCTTCTTTTTTTTGTTTATATTTTTAGTTATGACTTTTATTAATTTTTTTGAATTTTTTTAATGGGTTTTTGTGTTGTTAGAAATCCTTTTCACACTTATTATTTTTGTCTTTCTTTTTATTTTATCACCCTACTATTATAAGTAGCCTTTTAGTAGTCAACAAAGATGCGTGAAAAAGCAACAAAGTAGCTAACAAAATAAGGATCGATCATCGGAATTTTTTAAGTTTATGAGTGCAAAAGAGTATTTTTTTATAGTCAATTTTTTTATAATAGACTAGTTAAACTGAATCATGGGTTTTGTACAATTTGAAAAAAAAATTAATTTCATGTTATAATCTCTAGCACGGGGCGGTTTAGGAAC
Organism: Bidens hawaiensis; assembly: GCF_021521415.1. NCBI lineage: Eukaryota > Viridiplantae > Streptophyta > Magnoliopsida > Asterales > Asteraceae > Bidens > Bidens hawaiensis. The sequence goes on from NW_027500583.1 coordinate 17,331, forward strand.
AACATTTTTTTAGGCTTGGGTTATACATACACCATGTTGGTTATTCATACACCAGGCTAGCCTATACAAGTCGTTTAGGCTCTATACGACTCATATAGGTGCATGGTCAAGTCATTTTCAAGCAGAAGTGTCAGGTTTTATTCCTTTGTATCGTATAGCCCCTATACGGCTCGTATAGGGCTATATGACTCATATAGGGTCTATTTGACTTGTATAGTTATTTATTTATTCTTTCAATTTTAAAACTACAAAATATTAAAAACAACACCCGAGTTGGTTACAAAATAAAAATATACATAACAACCTACGTTCAACATGACCGTTTCGGGGTATCGCTTTTTAGATGTGCTAATGCAATCCATTTTTGTTGACACATTTATGAGTTATCTAAGCTTTTGAAATATAATTGCTATAAACATAGTTTCATTTGTTGATGTAGATGTTTTGGCTCGTGTTAACTCAACTTTTGAAATCTAGCCTTTATAATTTATAATATTACAGGCCAAATTCAATAAATGAAAGTTATACACAAGATGCGTAGCATAAAATAATCATACCATAAAGACCATGTGCATGTTTAACTCAAAATTTTAAGGGCTTGCTACATGTATCATGTGGTGTTTTCAAAACACCCACCCAATCAGCTATGGATTGGATAATTCATGACATATTGGTGAAATGTTTTGGAAAAATGTGTTTTTTTCCTTTTGTTGTCTTTTTTTTATTATTCTATATTGTTTTTTTTGTCTTTTTGTTGTTTTTTCTTTTATTTCTTTTCTTTTGTTTGTTTTTGTTTTTTATTAATAATCTTTTAAAAAAATACTTTTTAAATATTTTTTATTTTAAACCAAGTTTCGGATAAAACAGAGTAAAAGTCGAACATCTTGTTTTAACGAGCTAGTCACTTTTCAAATCACCAAAAATATTTCCTAACATTTTTAACTTATATTTCATTTTATAGTATTTAAATTTCTAAGTTTATGGTGTGTTGGAACCAAACTTGGTTTAATACCAAGATCGAGTGGATTTACATTGATTAAACTCGAGTTTGGGACTTTAATTAATAAAATTCTCAAACTTGTTTAAGCTACTGATCTTATTGAAGTAATTCATATATTTAAATATAATTGTTTGACGAGTTTGAATATACGAGGATATAAATGAATTAAACAAAATTAAATACTCATAAATACAAGTTTTTTATTAATAAGAAAGTTTCGAATTACATTCTCGAGTCGAGTAAACATAAACGATACAAATACGAAAAATCCGAAATGTTACGATGGTAGAAGAACGACGACGATGATGTTGGAGATAAGCCCACCACACGCTGATGAGACGACGACGCGGGTGATGTTGCAGTTTATATTTGTTTTTTGTATTTTGTTTCTTTTTTTCGAACTCTTTGTTATGTATTTAATATTATTATATAATTTTGTTTTGTTTATGTTGTTTCGTTTCAATTTTAATATTGTTGTTTCGTTGTAACTTTAAAACCGATAGATTGAAAACAAAAATTTATTGAAAATAAAAATTGGTTACACCCCACTAAGGCTATGTGTAGTGGATGTGCTACAAATTTGACGAATTGTGACACGTGGCGCCTAGTCAGCCAAGGGTAGTAATTTGTTTTTAGGGTGTAATTGTGTTGTAGCCCCTCTAGTGCCACGTCACCATTTTTTAATATTTTCTTTTAATAATTAAAGTAAACAAATAAAAACCCATTAAATTAATTAAATAAAAATACATTAAAATTAAAAAAGAAATACAAAAAAAATACATAACAAAAAAATATATAATATCCATAATATTCATGCATTTTTTTAACTTGTCGTCGTTGCAATAATGCAGCCTCTTTGTGTAACCCGTCCGTGATGCGTGTGCGCGTGTAGTAGTATAAAATATGATGGATGGAATGATTTGCTTTTGCACAAGATCGTGTTTTAAATTTATAAAAGTGATTTCTACAAAGACTAAACACACACAAAAATAAGCAAGTGTACCTATCGTATATGTAGAATAGTATTGGTAAGAACCAAGTATCGATCCGTGGACACAAAGGTTTCTAATAATAAATCGCTGTTTCACTTTAATCGGAAGTTTCATTCATTTTGAGGTTAATTTTTTTTAACTTTTTATGAAATGTAAATACTTATATATAATATATAGGTGACCAAGACAAGAAATTCTAAACGAGTTGTTCAATTATGCGAAGGTTACCATCTAAGATCAAGAATCCACTCTATTTTAGCATTGATAATTAATATGTAGACATGTGATAAACTTACCGTAGCAATATATGATAGATAGCTCCTTAAACCTTAATTGAGCATCTTTGGCACTAAGGATATGATATGCTCATTTTAAAGTCCACCCTTTCCTAATGTCATACCATCTCAATGATGTCAATTTAAGTTGGCAAGTAGTTTCGTAAAGTAGAAAGATTAGGATTGACTTCAATTTCTCGAATACCAATTCTAACAACTTCGGGTGGTTGTAGTTCATCACACAACCTCCCCTTGGTTGATTTAAGTAGGTTATAATTACACATTCTGTTAACATATGGTTTCTTTAACTAATTTGATATCCTAAGCAGAGCCATTTTCGGATTACCAAGGTTTAGAAAAATACACCATAACTTATATCTCATCATTTCTAAGTACAATATAAGGATCCATGTTTCGATAATGTATCAAAGTATTTCTATCTTTCAAGAACATGAATCGATCATGAACGATTGCCAATAAGATTGACAACCACCAACTTTGAATTAGTGATTTAAGATGGTGAAATATTTCACATCAAAATATAATTGTAATATAACCATGTACTTTACTAGACTACATCACATGTCTTGATTAATTATCAAGTAAAACAAAGCTTCTTCATAGATTTTAGATGGTAAATGTAACACCCCGACCAAAGGCGGATTATACATCGGGGCGCCACATATTGTTTCATTACTCGTGACACTATTGGGTGTCAATATTTAATAAATACATTCATTCGCGCACGCGCAAGGTAAACACGAGATAACAATAAGCAACATAAATCAATATATTATAAATCATAATATTCGAACAGCAATAACTTGTCTTGATACATTTTAATCTAGGTCCAAAATAAAGAACTTCCTAGGTTATCTCGAGCTCCAAAACAGCTACTGCAAACCTGAACATGTGTTAAAATAAACGTCAAACACTTGCGTGTTGGTGAGAAATCAAGTTTAATAGTTAATACATAGATAACAATAAATCTGCGCGCAACATGTGTATGTCTGGTTTTCAACAGGGGTGTAATCTGATCGGGACCAACTCTAAGGTTCATAGACTGCCAGTGCTTACAATTGAGCTCACAAACAAGACAAACTGTGCATGTGTAAACAAAAGAGAAAATCATAAACGATAGTTCTCCCGTGTTCATCTAATGGTACCATGAGAACTGCGGAATAGACCGACAAGACGGTTAATGATCCACACATACAAATAAACAGCCAAGTCTACGTCCTCAACACATGGGATACTGCGCGACTAAAGTTCATAAACAAGTTTAAGACTCTAAGTTTGTATGAACACATGAACATCCCAAAACATTAAAAATAAAAAGGGATTAGATACGAGATTACTCACTTGATAAACGATGTGAAGATAGGTAAAGCAAGAACCAAACAAGCAAAGTTAACCTATAATTAAAGATTATTGTTTTAACGATTTGTTTTAAATGTCTTGATTATAAGTTAGCATAATTAATAAGTAAATTATTATATAATATATATTACCGGAAAAGCAGGGTAGAACAGGGAGGAAGACGGAGGCAAAGAGAGGAGACGGCAGAGGACAAGGACGAGAGCAAGGAGAAGATTTAAATTAAGTGTTTGTGTGTGATGTGTTAGGAAAATAATATTATTATTTATAGAGAAACCCTAGGGAACACAATCCCTAGAAAAGGGGAAAAGATCTCAAAAAGTAAAAGATTCCAAAAGCAAAAGATATCAAAAGATATGGCAGCTGCAGGGGACAAGGGAAAAGCTGACAGGGAACAGTAAAAGCATGGGCGGTTCAGATAAAGGTACTGGTTAAGCATGGAAAAAGCAGATCTCCAAAAGATAATGTCAGTCACTTTTTCTGCCAACCAATGGGGTTGGTGCGCATGCTGCGCCGAAAGTAACTTTTCAGACAAGACAGGTTAGGTCAACAGCACAGAAGATAAGACATCACAAAAGCAAACGGCTAGATTAAACAGGAGAAAAGACTCAAGGGTTAAACGCGAGAAGGCATCGAGCGCGAAGGCAAAAGTGCGCGAGCGCGAAGGCAGACAGAACCAACCTTAACGCGTCGCGGGAAGAATTATATTTCTAAGCGCGCCGCGGGAAGAACTTCAATTCTAAGCGCGTCGCGAGAAGAACTATATTCCTTAGCACGTCGCGGGAAGAACAGTATCCATAGCGCGCCGCGGGAAGAACTAAAATCCTTAGAGCGCTGCGGGGACAGTTCGTCTCGCGTATCGCAGTAACAGGTGGTCTTCACGCAGGCTTCCTTGTAAAGAGTCTGGCGCGTGGAGCTGCGCAGACAACCTTAGGCGGGAAGGAACAAAGGACAGGTTCAAGGCTTAAGGGCGGGACGGCGACAAGAAAAAAGGAAGGCGGAAAGAAAAAGAGGGACGGGACGGCGGGAAGGAAAAGAGAGAGGCGGGAAGAAAAAATATATACTATTACTAAAAGTAAAATATAAGTAAAAATAAATATTAAATCATAAAAGAAAGAGATCGGATCGGAGAAACGGGTACCTGGGTCGGGTCGGATCGGGGCAGATGTCACAGTCTCCCCTACTTTAAGAAATTTCGTCCCGAAATTTATCTCGAAGTAGGTTGCGCAGAGAACAGGTGCGGGTACTTGATCTTCATTTGATCTTCCCTTTCCCATGTAAACTCGGCTCCGCGCTTGGACTCCCATCGAACTTTAACAATAGGGATACGACTGCGCTTGGTTTGCTTTACCTCGCGATCCAAAATCTCAACAGGCTTCTCAACGAAATGCATGGATTCATCAACTTGAACTTCATCAAGTGGTATGTGAAGGTTCTTGTCAGCTAAACATTTCTTGAGATTGGATACATGGAACGTTGGATGCACATTACTGAGTGCGGGCGGTAGGTCAAGTCTGTAGGCAACTTTTCCTACACGCGCGAGAATCTTGAATGGACCAACATAACGAGGAGCAAGCTTACCTTTCTTCCCAAAGCGGACAACACCTTTCCAAGGCGACACTTTGAGGAGAACAAGATCACCAACTTGAAATTCGAGAGGCTTTCGCCTGCGATCTGCGTAACTCTTCTGTCGGCTTCTGGCAATCAGCAGATGATCACGGATCTTGGCGATTTTATCGGTTGTCTCTTGAACAAGTTCGGGTCCTGTGATTTGAGTTTCTCCCACTTCGCTCCAACAAATCGGGGAGCGGCACTTACGACCGTAAAGTGCTTCAAATGGGGCCATACCAATACTGGAATGATAGCTGTTATTATAAGAGAACTCGATCAAAGGCAGGTGCGAATCCCAATTACCTCCAAAATCAAGAACACAAGATCGGAGCATATCCTCAAGAGTTTGAATAGTTCGCTCAGACTGTCCGTCAGTCTGAGGATGATATGCCGTACTCATGTCCAAGCGAGTTCCTAGCGCAGATTGGAGAGATTTCCAAAAGCGAGATATAAAACGGCCATCGCGATCGGATATGATGCTCAAAGGAGTACCATGGCGGCAGACAATTTCCTTGACATAAAGCTGCGCAAGTTGCTCAACACGGTAGTTTTCACGAATGGGCAGAAAGTGAGCAGACTTAGTCAAACGATCCACTATTACCCAAATGCTATCATGTTTGCTTGCTGTCAAAGGTAACTTGGTAATAAAGTCCATCGTTACACATTCCCATTTCCATGTAGGAATTTCTGGTTGTTCGAGCAAACCAGATGGGCGTTGGTGTTCAGCTTTTACTTTAGAACAAGTCAGGCATTTAGCTACGAACACAGCAATATCCTTTTTCATACCGGGCCACCAATAAGTAATGCGCAAATCCTTGTACATCTTATCAGCGCCGGGATGAATAGAATACCGAGATTTATGCGCTTCACTCAGGATATCAGCGCGAAGATTCTCATCAAAGGGAATCCAGATGCGATTGAGATAGCAGAGAATTCCACTCAGATTAGGGACAAAGTGCGCTTCCGCGCCACACGCTAACTCGGCGCGAAGATTACCATTACTGATGGATGCGCGCTGCGCGTCGCGAATGCGTGATTCAAGATTGCTCTGAATCGGCGCAAAGTGAAGCTGCGTGCGCGGCAAGATACAGTTAAGCTGGCAGGGTTTTCGGCTGAGCGCATCGGCTACCACATTAGCCTTACCAGGATGATACCGGATCTCACAATCGTAATCACTGATGAGTTCGTTCCATCGGCGTTGCCTCATGTTAAGTTCCTTCTGATCAAAGATATGCTGAAGGCTTTTATGGTCAGTGTAGAGGATACACTTAGTACCATAGAGGTAGTGTCTCCAGATCTTCAAGGCAAATACGACTGCACCAAGTTCGAGATCGTGAGTCGTATAATTCTTTTCATGAACCTTAAGTTGCCTTGATGCGTAAGCGATAACCTTGCCTCGTTGCATAAGAACACAACCGAGACCTTGGTTGGATGCATCACAATACACGACAAAATCTTCATTACCCTCAGGTAACGCAAGGACAGGGGCTTCACACAACAAACGCTTGAGCGTCAGAAAGGCTTCTTCTTGCTTCGAGCCCCAAATATACGGTTTACCTTTGTGCGTTAGAGCTGTTAAAGGCAAAGCGATCTTCGAGAAGTTCGAAATGAAGCGCCGGTAATAACCAGCTAAGCCCAGAAAGGAACGGATTTCGGTAGGAGAAGATGGCGTCAACCAGTTCTTGATTGCTTCAATCTTGGATGGGTCGACATGAATACCCATCTTGTTTACAACATGACCAAGAAACTGTACTTCATCAGACCAAAATTCACACTTGGAAATCTTAGCATAGAGTTGCTCAGCTCTAAGCTTCTGCAACACCAACCGAAGATGTTGCTCATGCTCGGCCTTGGTCTTAGAATACACCAGAACATCATCGATAAACACGATCACAAAACGGTCCAAGAAAGGTCTACACACCCGATTCATTAGATCCATGAAAATGGCGGGTGCGTTGGTTAAACCGAAGGACATGACCAAGAATTCAAAATGGCCATAACGAGTTCGAAAAGCAGTTTTCGGAACATCTTCATCGCGGATGCGCAACTGGTGATAGCCAGAGCGGAGATCAATCTTGGAAAAACAAGAGGCACCTTGGAGCTGATCAACGAGGTCGTCAATGCGCGGTAAGGGATACCGGTTCTTAATGGTGAGTTTGTTCAACTCGCGGTAATCGATACACATGCGAAACGATCCATCTTTCTTTTTAACGAACAACACCGGAGCACCCCAGGGCGAAGAGCTAGGGCGGATGAATCCTTTAGCAGTCAACTCTTGAAGTTGGCTGGCCAATTCTTGCATCTCAGCGGGTGCAAGACGAAAAGGAGATTTAGCTACGGGGGAAGCACCAGGGACAAGATCAACACGAAACTCGACTTCACGAGCGGGAGGGATACCAGGAAGATCATCAGGAAAAACTTCAGGGAAATCACGCACAACAGGGATATCGCGAAGCTTCTTTTCTTCATCAGGTTTGACCACATGGGCTAAGAATGCAATACACTTCTTCCGCATAAGCTTTTGGGCTTCGGCGCAAGACATAAGCTTAAGACCGCGGGAGGGTTTTTCGCCGTAGATATGAAGATCACCATTTTCTCGAGGTATGCGAATCAACTTCTTGGCGCAAATAACTTCGGCGCGATTATTCGAAAGCCAGTCCATACCAATGATAACATCAAAACTTCCAAGAGGCATGGGGATGAGGTCGATTAGAAAATCGTTTTCATTAAGGTTAAGCGTACAATCCTTGATCACAGAGTTTATTAAAATAGTTTCACCATTAGCCAATTCAACTGAAACATCTTCTTTTAAGTTATCGCGCGGTCGCGCAAGCTTCTGCTCAAAGGCGCGAGAGATAAAACTTCGATCGGCGCCAGTATCAAAAAGTATAGAAGCATAATTTCCGTTAAGTAAAAATGTACCATTAACTACGTCATTATTCGCTTGCGCTTGGTGCGCGGTTATATTAAAAGCTCGTCCGCGTGTCACTTGGTTCGAAATCTGGTTCACCGGATTCGCTTGCGTAATCTGAACTTGTAGTCTCGGGCACGCGTTCCGGAAATGACTGGGATCACCGCAGTTAAAGCACGATCTGGGTCGTGGGTTTTGGTAGGTTGGTTGTGGGTTCTGCGGGTAGACTGGTGGTGTTGGCGCAATTGGATTGGCGGGAAGGACTCTACAGCTTTCTGCAAGGTGGCCAGCGCGGCCACATCGGTTACATTGTCGACATGGGACTTGAGGTGGGTGGTGGAGTCTACAGGTTGGGCAGAAGGGATGGTTTCCTGTGTAAGGTTTCTTAGTTGGCGGGGCAGGGAGTGCTGGATTGGTTAAGGCATAGTTGTGGACTACAGGAGGTGTTGGGTAGGCGGACAGTGGTTGAGGGGCGTATACTAGAGGTTGGTAGGCAGGTTGCTGGACTATGGGTGGGTTGGTAAGCGCGTAAGCTTGTCTGCGCTTACGTTTCTGGTTATGGTTTGAGGGTTCTGGTTTGGTTTCTGTTGGTTCAGGGGCAGTTTTGGTGGGTTTGGTCTTCTCAGCTCCCCGCAGGAACAAGGTTCCTGCTCTGACATGGTTGTCGCTGAGCACAGCGGCCAACTCAATAGCGTCAGGGAGGGTTACTGGGTTTCTGGCCCATACAGAATCTTGAATTTCCATGGGGAGACCCCCAAGGAATTTCTCGATTGCTCGGCGTGAAGGGGTAACAAGGTGAGGGACCAGTAAGCTTAGCTCGTGGAAGCGCGTCGCGTACTTGCGCGCTTTTCCACTGTATTGCTTCAGGTTCCAAAATTCCTCCTCCAGGCGCTTTACTTCGTTGGGAGGGCAGAATTCTCGCGTCAAGAGATCCTTAAATTCCTCCCAGAGTATGCTGGAAGCAGCTTCTGCGCCACGCGCATGGGCTACTCCATTCCACCATGTAAGCGCTCTGGATTCCAGGACACTGGAGGCATATAGGGTTCGTCTGTCATGAGGGCATTGGGTATGGAGGAAAGTGTTTTCAATCTTTTCGAGCCATTGGAGCATCACGGTGGCTCCTTCAAGACCTGTGAACTTTGGAGGGTTACCCGCGTTAAAGGACTTAATGTTGTAACCAGAGGTGTTGGTATTGTTTTGGCTCAAAGCTTGGGCTATTGCGGTGGCCATTTCCTGGGAACGTTGCAGCGATCGCCTGCGCGCTGCTTCTTTCTTCCTAAGATGGCGAGCTGATAGTGGAGGCATTCTATAAAAGTTTTAATTTTTGTTAATATCTTGGTTTTATCGCAAAGTATAACTTTATAAAGCTTGGTTTCGCAGAGTTAGATACTATCAAAAGTTAAAAGTAAAAGAAATGACTTTAAATGCAGACTTAATAAAGGTAACAAATCCGAATCGAGAATCGACAATTCATGTATCACCATGACCTTCCAAATTCTCAATTTAAAATGTACGAGCAAACGGGTATTGGAGATTGACGATTCATGTATCACCATGACTTTTCAATCCTCAATATAAAATATACAAGAAAATGAGTATTGGAGGTTGACAATTCATGTATCACCATGACTTTTCAAGTCTCCAACCTCAGAACATAATCGTAATTGAAAATTGAAAATCAACTATTCATGTATCACCATGACTTTTCAGATTTTCAATCCCAACAAACGAATATGTAAGTAAAATCAATAAAAATCGAAATATCGCGGAATAAAACATAAAATCATATACTGCGTAGGCGCGAGCATATTCATAAATAACGAGTAATTAACAATAAGCGCGCAAACATGAGATTTCTCTCATGCGCGAGAAGGGACTCTTAGGTATTCTAGGCCGTTACGTCTAACCACCTATCCTAAAGTCAACGAGCTCTGATACCAATCTGTAACACCCCGACCAAAGGCGGATTATACATCGGGGCGCCACATATTGTTTCATTACTCGTGACACTATTGGGTGTCAGTATTTAATAAATACATTCATTCGCGCACGCGCAAGGTAAACACGAGATATCAATAAGCAACATAAATCAATATATTATAAATCATAATATTCGAACAGCAATAACTTGTCTTGATACATTTTAATCTAGGTCCAAAATAAAGAACTTCCTAGGTTATCTCGAGCTCCAAAACAGCTACTGCAAACCTGAACATGTGTTAAAATAAACGTCAAACACTTGCGTGTTGGTGAGAAATCAAGTTTAATAGTTAATACATAGATAACAATAAATCTGCGCGCAACATGTGTATGTCTGGTTTTCAACAGGGGTGTAATCTGATCGGGACCAACTCTAAGGTTCATAGACTGCCAGTGCTCACAATTGAGCTCACAAACAAGACAAACTGTGCATGTGTAAACAAAAGAGAAAATCATAAACGATAGTTCTCCCGTGTTCATCTAATGGTACCATGAGAACTGCGGAATAGACCGACAAGACGGTTAATGATCCACACATACAAATAAACAGCCAAGTCTACGTCCTCAACACATGGGATACTGCGCGACTAAAGTTCATAAACAAGTTTAAGACTCTAAGTTTGTATGAACACATGAACATCCCAAAACATTAAAAATAAAAAGGGATTAGATACGAGATTACTCACTTGATAAACGATGTGAAGATAGGTAAAGCAAGAACCAAACAAGCAAAGTTAACCTATAATTAAAGATTATTGTTTTAACGATTTGTTTTAAATGTCTTGATTATAAGTTAGCATAATTAATAAGTAAATTATTATATAATATGTATTACCGGAAAAGCAGGGTAGAACAGGGAGGAAGACGGAGGCAAAGAGAGGAGACGGCAGAGGACAAGGACGAGAGCAAGGAGAAGATTTAAATTAAGTGTTTGTGTGTGATGTGTTAGGAAAATAATATTATTATTTATAGAGAAACCCTAGGGAACACAATCCCTAGAAAAGGGGAAAAGATCTCAAAAAGTAAAAGATTCCAAAAGCAAAAGATATCAAAAGATATGGCAGCTGCAGGGGACAAGGGAAAAGCTGACAGGGAACAGTAAAAGCATGGGCGGTTCAGATAAAGGTACTGGTTAAGCATGGAAAAAGCAGATCTCCAAAAGATAATGTCAGTCACTTTTTCTGCCAACCAATGGGGTTGGTGCGCATGCTGCGCCGAAAGTAACTTTTCAGACAAGACAGGTTAGGTCAACAGCACAGAAGATAAGACATCACAAAAGCAAACGGCTAGATTAAACAGGAGAAAAGACTCAAGGGTTAAACGCGAGAAGGCATCGAGCGCGAAGGCAAAAGTGCGCGAGCGCGAAGGCAGACAGAACCAACCTTAACGCGTCGCGGGAAGAATTATATTTCTAAGCGCGCCGCGGGAAGAACTTCAATTCTAAGCGCGTCGCGAGAAGAACTATATTCCTTAGCGCGTCGCGGGAAGAACAGTATCCATAGCGCGCCGCGGGAAGAACTAAAATCCTTAGCGCGCTGCGGGGACAGTTCGTCTCGCGTATCGCAGTAACAGGTGGTCTTCACGCATGCTTCCTTGTAAAGAGTCTGGCGCGTGGAGCTGCGCAGACAACCTTAGGCGGGAAGGAACAAAGGACAGGTTCAAGGCTTAAGGGCGGGACGGCGACAAGAAAAAAGGAAGGCGGAAAGAAAAAGAGGGACGGGACGGCAGGAAGGAAAAGAGAGAGGCGGGAAGAAAAAATATATACTATTACTAAAAGTAAAATATAAGTAAAAATAAATATTAAATCATAAAAGAAAGAGATCGGATCGGAGAAACGGGTACCTGGGTCGGGTCGGATCGGGGCAGATGTCACAGTAAAAGGAGTTTAGCTCATAATGAGCATGATGATAAACATTAAGATGATTGATAATAACAAATACATGATTAAACTTGGAACAATCTAACCAAATGTAGATGAATCCTTCTTCTTAATGATGGTAATGATGGTTGATGATGATGATTAGTGGTGATGACCTCCAAACCTTCAAACTCTTCACTAGATCTTCAAAGTGAGTGTTAGTGTGTGTTTTTATAAGTGAAAACCGGAGAGAATTCTTTTCAAGGCACACTTGATGAATGCAACATGAGCCACTATTTATAGGCAATCTGGATGGTGAGGCACGACCCCGTGCATGATGAGCACGGCACCGTGTACATTTATGACATGTGCCAGATTTGTTTTGTCTTTTGTGTGAGGTGGCAACGGCCCCGTGATTAGCAGGCACAGCCCCGTGATTTTTTGTGACATGTGCTTAATTCTTCTTTGTCTTTTCTGCATTTCCGTCCACGGCCCCGTGCATGCTGAGCACGGCCCCGTGGTTTTTTTGTGACATGTGCTCAATTCTTCTTTGTCTTTTCTGCATTTCCGTCCACGGCCCCGAGCATGCTGAGCACGGCCCCGTGCTTTTGTTCTCAGATTTTGTCTTTCTTGTGTCAGAAGCATAGGGGCGTGTTTCTTGAGGCATGGGGGCGTGTTTCTTTGTTTTCTTGTGTTTTCTTCTAGTTTCCTTCATCTTTTTGCTTGTTTCTTCGTTTGGGGTTTGGTTTCACCTGAAATTAAGTTTTATTATGATAAGTAACCTTTTATGCTATGTTATTAGATAGTAATTGCAGTTTTTAGAGATTATTTGATGCCGAAAAGATGTATATTTCTATGTACATCAAACATCCCCACACTTGAACATTGCTTGTCCTCAAGCAATCGTCTTATAAATATTCTCTAAAAACATCAAATTTAGATTATAGCTATTCCTTAAGCGAGCTCCAAGAAGATGAAACAAAATAACCAATCTTTAGTGATAAATAAGAGAGAACTTTTGTTTTTATGAGCTTCTGTTTATGCAAAAGGTCACGTTCTCGCAATGTTCACTCACACTCGGTTTTATATCTGATCATACGTGCGATGTATGTATGTGAACACTCTTAGTCAAAATGCAACCTGTGATAAATAAGCTTGTAACAAGTTCAAATCTCCACCTTTTGAAGGGTTGTATAGATCAGAAGGTAAAAGGGGTTCCGGTTTAGTGTGAGTTGGAATTGGTATTTTGTGGTGTTTCAAGGGTTGATGGTAAATACAACTTCAACTGATTTTCGGGAGTTGGAGATGTCTTCATTGGTTAGCTCATTTCTTCTTCGTTTTTTTACCTAATGACTCTTTTAAGGTTAGATCGTCAAGACCGGTTTTATCGAGGATGTGGATTAATTCTTCCTCAATCCTGTTATGAATATAACTTCTAACTCTAATGGATCGTTCGGCTTTGAGCCTAATAGCCCCCACCCTCATTAGTTCGGTATATTCATGCTGAGACTGAGTTTGATTTTTTTCTACATCTTCCTTCGTGGGTCCAATTTCCGCAACCTAAACATCGTTCATATCTTTTTGCTCTTCTCTTCATTGCGTTTTTGGAAATTCCACAGAATGGTGGCCTTTGTTTGTTTTGGCGCAACTTTTTCCTCACCTCATTGCTAAAGAGAAAGATTCTTTCCCTAAGTTCTGGAGGCAACCTAGGTTTTGTGAAATGTATGCTGCAAAGGAAACTGAAATCGAAAGAATGCATTTCCAATTCTTTAGGGTCTGCCGGTAAAAGACCAGTGTTGTATTTTACCGGTGAAAATGGATAAGGTGATTGGGTTTTTAGGTTTTGTGGTTTTGGTAATGGGTTTGTGTAAATATTACCTTCTTATTTATACAACGCTTCGTGCGGTCTCGAAATGAATAATTTCGACAAGTTTTAAATCTCACGAAACATATGACTTACTCAAAGCTTTCGAAAAAATATTTATATGGCATGAGGTTTGTCTCACAGTAACGGAGGAATTGGGTATTAACGCCATATTTTGCATAAACTTATTCTCAGTATTACAAAACTTCTTCTTACCTTTTCACTTTTATGTAATGATTGGTTATTTGCAAAAAATTTTCTTGGTTTTCTTTTTAGGTTTAGAATAATCTTTATTTGCTGCAAAAATATTTGTTTTAGAGAATTTTTATAATTAGTTGGACAAACAATTGGTCAAGTAATTCCCCTTCCCACACTTGAATCTTACATTGTCCTCAATGTGACAAGATTCATGAAAATATAAAAATTCTACTTGAGTATTTTGTGTAGAAATGGTGAGTTACTTCCCTACGGGTTAACGAAATTTTGACAGAGCGTCCCCTGTTTTTCGTCTATTTTCCTGTTTTTGTACCTGTATAATATAAAACTGCAAACATCCACAAACAACCAAGCATAAACTGCTGTAAATTGGGTATGGAATCATCCATCCCTTGCCCTATTGGGCCAAATTAGTACCTAACATAATGTCTTTGGCACCCACAGCCATAAAAGTATCAAACCAACATAAAAATAAACAAACAAGTTCGACGGAAAGTAAATTGTTTAAAACACACATAATAAGTTCATAAAATACTACCAACCCATGCCCGTGCCCATGCCCAAACTACCTGTGCCGCCAGTCATCAGTTACCCGCATCTGGGTCAAATGGTCCCCACTGCCTGTCCATGCGATAGCCCAAACGATCAATCTCTCGCCTCGTCTCTGCATATTCGGCTGCTCGCTGTGCATTTGAGGCAGCCATCTGCTCTTTAATCCTGTTAAGTGAGGTGGTAGTGTTAGCTGAGAACTGATCAATAAGTCCAAATATACCCTAGAAAGAGTATCGGCTATCGTGTGATGAACTGGGACCGGCCCCTGATGAAGATGGGCCTCCTGTCTGATGGTAAGTTCGGCGGCGGTATTGTCTGGGTGGTGATTGTCGTCTCTCATGCACATCCTGAATCATCATCTCTGACGGGTCTTCTGGGTCCCACACTTGGTTGTTCTTGTCACAGAATCTCCACACACCCGGGCTAATTTGCTGAACCATCTGCATGCTCTCACAGTAATCAAGGTTGAGAGCGATCGTGTCTGGGCTTGGAGTTCCTTCTGTGTCTGCACCATAGGCTTGGTAGAGGTTGTAGATCCAGGGACCACCAAAGATCGGGGAATTTCCTCAGGCAGTAGCATTTGTCATGAAAAGTTTGCAAAATAGCATAGTGATATTGCATGGTATTTCGTTTTTCATGCAGTATAATGCCCAAAGATCCTTTAGGTTAACAACCCCCTCACTCTGTCCTCTAACGTTAACGGCATGACTCAACAAACGGTGGATGTACCTCATCAGCGGGTCACGCAGTGCTGTGCTTTTAGAAACGCTTGGCCTGTACGTTGTTGTTCCATAACTTAACTGTTCCCAAGCTTCTTCCCTTATGGCACCTGCTACGGCTTCATCATCGTCACCTTCATCTGTAAATGTTGTTTTTGCTTCGAACCAGATGTGGGTGTCAGTTTCTTCGGCCGTGTAAATACCCAAATCTATTCCCAGTTGGGTGACAGAAGTTGTATGCCAAACACCCCCACAACGAAACTCGATTGCCTTTGTATCCCACATGTCAAACTTTTTGTTCTTAAAGTTGAACGAGGCTAGGAATTCTTTTGTGAGTTCTGTAACTGAATCCCCACTCTGGTTAAAAACCCGTCTCCAAGGTCCCCTCACAATGCTTTGATAACGGTCCCATTGGTTTACGTTTCTTAGGGTGTCTTCACATGCACGGAAGTGGATTCTGGATATCTATTGTTGAGGTACGTTAATCTTTCGTTTGCCAATTGGTCCTTTCTCTTGCGGTTTCCGAAGACTAGGAACGCATGAAATCTTCCCCATACTCAGCCATCTGCAATTTACACTTAAATTAGTCAAAACTCATGAAATATTTTCATTTTTCTGAAACAGAGAGCAAAGCACGGCGGCGTGCTTTTAGAAGCACGGTACCGTGCTGCTGCTTCTGGTTCAGTTCCTTTGATGTTTGACTTTTGGTTGACCACGACTCGTGTTGTTTTGTGCACGGCTCGTTTTTTTTATATCGATTTTTAACTTACTCATACTCGAACCCTCGTTTCTAACCGGTTATATCAATTGGGTTTAATATGGTTGGTTATTTATGTCAAAACCCAAAAACCCGAATTGTTTCTTTTAATTAAACCCTAACTATCAATCAATCAACAATCTATTCATCATAAACAAGCATAATAACCCATACCCTCTTCGGGTTTTGACCCGTTTTGGTCAATTTGAACAATTTTAGGGTTAATCTAAACCTAGAATGACGAATTTGGACAATACAATTGTTAAATTAACATACCTTAGGTTTAGAATTGACGAATTGATGAAGAAATTAGCATAACAATTGAAGGTCGGCGGTTTTCGGTTCAGAATGCAGTGAAAAATAGGGTTGGTTGTGTGAGAAAGTTATTTTATCAAGTTAAAACTCGTAACTTCCCTGACACCAAAAACACGGCCCCGTGCTGATTAGTGCAGACAGTACTATTTTATTTATTTGTTGAGCTGGTTTGTTTTTAACTGGGTTTTTATTTTCTGGTTATTTTAAACTTGGTAATTTAAACATCCTAATTTTCATTAAAAACATAAAATAAAAACATAATTAAAGATAGATGAAATGAAAAGTACAACAACAATTCTCGGGTCCTAACACATAGCACTAGCGGGAACAACTTAAACATGAGACAAAGTCAGACTTCAAAGGCCACCACTCCCGAACAAGTCCTGGATGTATGGTGGTGCTCGTTTGGCTTCCAAAAGTTCGTCAAGCTTTTTGTTGAGCGTGACGATTTCTCGGTTGAGAAAGTTAAGTTTGGAAGTCACATCCTTGTGGTGGCCATCCATAACATCGACGTTTTCGAACCTAAGCAGGTCGACTTTGTTAATCAACTCGACTACTCGAGCTTCGGTCTGCATGTTGCTCTCAACTTGATCTCTTACGATGCATTGGAGTCGCATGACTTGTTCCTCGAGGAAGGAAGATTCATGTTGTTTCCCCTTTTTCACTGGCTTCCATTCAACCCGTTTTCATTCCATTTAGGTAGTTTTTGTTTGGTGTGACTGGAATAGTGAATTTATGCATGCATTATATAGAGACGGGGAAGTTGAACACGGCACCATGTTTTTGGAAGCACGGCCCCGTGCTGCTAGAAGAATAAATGTTTCTGAGTCAGAGAATTGTACGGAGTCAGCGCGTATCATGCTGATGATTCTAGGGTGACCACAGCGCCGTGTTTAGGAAAGCACGGCCTCGTGCTTTTTGTCACAATGAATTTCATTTTTATTTTCAACATGATTCACGATCCTGAATTTTTAGAATGACGTTTATTGTGATAATTTGGAAGTTTGGTCATCTAAAAATTACTTTTCATTAAATAAATATCCTAGAACAATTTCGGGATAAGCCCGGGTTTCCTAAGAAAAGAAAATAGTCGGGTTAAGCCCGAAGTCCTAACACATTGTGCTTAATGCACTTGATTACACATAAAAGCATAAATTTAAGTTTCCTAGAGTTCCCCGAAAGGTTCTCCTCCTCCGAATGGTCCTGGTGGTGGAAAATACGTGAAACTGAGAACTTGAAACTGGAGTTGCTCGTTGATGTCTCGGAGTTCCATTTTCATGTTTTCCACCGATTCGGTGAGTTGCACGAGACGCATCTCCGCAAGGAGATTCATTTCGGTGAGTTCTTTCATGAGTTCTTGAAGTTTCAAGAGAAGTTCGGTTTTGGAAACATGGCGGGCATCGTTTCTCGGATGTCGGGAAACGGGGATTGCTTCGTTCATCTCAGTTGGCATGCTGAATTTTCAGAGGTTTTTTGGTTTTGGTTTGTGCAAGGAATGCAATGACACAATGTGCCTTTTATAACCAAACAGGAAACCAAGCACGGCACCGTGCTTTTGGAAGCACGCCATCGTGTTTTTGCTCTGACAATTCTGTTACAAACCAGTCTGACTGAGAAAGAGTAGATGCCAGCCCGCATTCTTATGCACGGGACCGTGCTTTTGAGGGCACGCCCCCGTGGTTTTTATATTTTCTAATTTTTTTTTGAGTTTAAATATTTGCAGGGGCCTAGTTTTTAGAAGGTCTTGGCCATTTCCTTAATTTCCTAATCGAGAAGTTTGGAGGGTTAATACCTCCAACACTTCTTTAAGTGGACCGTCAATATATGGATTTAATCGATGTCCATCTACCTTGAACTTCTGGCCGTTTGAATTTGAAATTTCGATGGTTCCATAGTCAAAAACTGTTTCAACCACGTATGGACCTGTCCATCGGGATTTCAGTTTTCCTGGGAAAAGACGTAAACTAGCGTTGTATAACAGTACACGATCGCCGGCTTGAAAATTTTTGTTTCCTTTTAAATGAGCGTCGTGTATGCGTTTAGTCTTTTCCTTGTAGGACCATGAATTTTCATAGGCCATTGTTCTCAGTTCCTCGAGCTCACGAATTTGATCTTCCCGGTTTGCTCCGGCGGACGTTAGATCAAAATTCACTGCTCTAAGGTCCCAGTAGGCTTTGTGTTTTAATTCTACTGGTAGATGACATGCCTTCCCGTAAACGAGTTTGAAGGTTGTCGTTCCTATGGGAGTTTTGTAGGCCGTCCTAAGGGCCCACAATGCGTCATCTAATTTTTCTGCCCAATTTTTGCGATTCATCCCCACATTTCTTTCCAAAATTCTCTTAATTCCTCGATTCGAGACTTCCACCTGCCCACTGGTCTGCGGGTGATATGGTGTTGCCAGTCGGTGGTGAACCCCATATCGTTCTAAGACCTTGTCCATCAGGGTGTTACAGAAGTGAGTACCTCTGTAGCTGATGAGGGCTTTTGGCGTTCCGAATCTTGAGAACAACTTTTTCAGAAAGCGTACAACTACTCGAGCATCGTTAGTGGGAAGAGCTTGTGCTTCTACCCATTTAGACACGTAATTGACTGCTACAAGGGTGTATTTATTTCCGAATGAGTTAGGAAATGGCCCCATGAAATCTATTCCCCATACATCAAATATTTCACAAATTTGAATGCCCTTTTGGGCCATCTCATTTTTTGATGAGATGTTTTCGGCTCTTTGACAAGCATCACATGCTTGGATCAAAGTATGTGTATCTTTATATATAGTTGGCAAGAAAAATCCTGCATCAAACACTTTCCTGACCGTGGTGGCGGTACCGTGGTGCCCGCCTGTTGGTCCTTCATGGCAGTGTTTGAGAATGTCTAAGGCTTCCTTTCCTGCTACGCACCTATGAATGACTTGATCCGCACCTATCCTAAATACGTATGGATCTTCCCATAAGTAAAACTTAAGGTCGGAGAAAAATTTCTTTCGATGTTGATGGGTAAGTCCTTTTCTGAGAATCCTACAAGCTAAGTAATTTGCGAAGTCGGCATACCAAGGACTTTCGTCCTTTTCTTCTATCATTTCTTGAATGTGCATGAGGACTTCATGTGGGAAATTATCATTGATAATTTCTTTGTGAAGTTCTTCGAAAGTTGGACATTCTAAATGTGAAAGATGGTCTGCGGCTACATTTTCTGCTCCTTTCTTGTCTTTAACTTCGATATCGAATTCTTGGAGTAGTAGGATTCACCGGATGAGTCTAGGTTTGACATCTTGTTTGTTGAACATGTATCGTATTGCGGCATGATCAGTGTAAACTATGGTTTTGGAAAGAACTAGGTATGATCTAAATTTTTCAAATGCAAATACTACTGCTAGTAACTTTTTTTCTGTTGTGGTATAATTTTCTTGTGCATCGTTAAGAGTTTTACTGGCATAGTAAATTGGGTGAAAGTGTTTTTCTTTGTTTTGTCTGAGTATGGCTCCAACTGCAAAGTCACTTGCATCACACATGATTTCAAATGGAAGGGTCCAATCGGTGTGGTCATGATTGGTGCGTTGACAAGTTTGTCTTTTAGTGTATTGAATGACTCATCACATTCCTCAGAGAAGACGAATGGTGCGTCTTTCTCCAGAAGTTTGGTCATAGGTCTTGAAATTTTTGAGAAGTCTTTTATGAAGCGGCGATAGAAACCTGCGTGACCTAGAAAACTTCTAATGGCTTTGACTGAAGTCGGTGGCGGAAGTTTGGATATGGTTTCTATTTTGGCCCTATCAACTTCTAGTCCGTTTTGAGAAATCTTGTGTCCTAAAACAATGCCTTCCTTTACCATAAAGTGGCATTTTTCCCAGTTGAGTACTAAGTTTACTTCTTCACACCTAGCTAACATTTTGTCTAGGTTTTTCAGGCAATGATCGAAGGAGTCTCCAAAGACTGAGAAGTCGTCCATGAAAACTTCCATAGAGTTTTCGATCATTTCATGAAAGATGGCCACCATGCAACGTTGGAAGGTGGCTGGAGCATTAAATAGTCCAGATGACATTCTTTGGTAAGCGAAGGTTCCGTACGGACATGTAAAAGTAGTTTTCTCCTGATCTACAGGAGCAATGGGAATCTGAAAGTATCCAGAGAATCCATCAAGAAAACAGTAGAACATTTTTCCAGATAATCGTTCGAGCATTTGGTCTATGAAAGGAAGTGGAAAATGATCTTTTCTCGTGGCATCATTAAGCTTCCGGTAATCAATGCAAACTCGCCAGCCTGTGATGGTCGTCATTGGTATCAACTCATCCTTCTCATTCATTACGACCGTTATTCCTCCCTTCTTGGGTACTACCTAAACAGGTCTAACCCAAGGTGAATCTGAGATCGAGTAGATTAATCCGGCATCAAGTAATTTGATTACTTCCTTCTTCACCACATCTTGCGTGTTGGGATTGAGATGTCTTTGATGTTGGACCACAGGTTTGTATTCTTCTTCCATGAGGATTTTGTGAGTACAGAAGAAGGACTAATGCCCTTGATATCCATGATCTTCCATGCGATAGCCTTCTTATGGTTTTTGAGAACCTTAAGAAGTTCGTCTTTCTCTTATTTGGAAAGGTGAGATGAAATAATTACTGGGAGTTGAGAATCTTTCCATAGAAAGGCGTATTCGAGATATTTTGGTATTTCTTTTAACTCTAAGGCTGGTGGTTCTTCGATTGATGGTTTTGATTTTTCATTGTTTTTAATGATTTCGCATATTATTTCCGATTCTTCTTGGTGGTTATTATTGAGATTTTCGTTTTCTAAAATGGGTTTGTTGAGTGTTTTATCTAAGACTTGTGTTTCTAAGGGAGTATTTATGGAGGAATCTCCCATATAGCAACTTACGATGGAGTCTATGATGTCAACACAATATAAAGTGTCATCGTGTTGTTGCGGATATTGCATACATTTTCCTATGTCAAAAGTGATTGCCTCGTCATTGACCCTGAGAGTGAGTTTACCGGTGCAAACATCAATGATAGCCTTTGCGGTGGCTAAGAAGGGTCTTCCTAGAATTAGAGGTACACTTTTATCTTCCTCCATGTCTAGAATCACAAAATCTACTGTGAAAACAAACTTGTCAATTTTGACAAGCATGTTTTCAACAATGCCCATAGGATATTTAACGGATCGGTCAGCTAACTGAATGCTCATGCGGGTGGGCTTTGGTTCTCCTATCCCTAGTTTTGCAAAAACCGCATAAGGCATTAAATTAATACTAGCTCCTAGGTCAGCCAGGGCATTGCTAACAGATAAATTTCCTATGAGACAAGGGATATTAAAGCTCCCTGGATCCGTCATCTTTGTCGGCAGCTTGCTTTGGAGGACAGCCGAACGTTCTTCACTTAGGGTGACATGCGAGAGCTCCTCCAGCTTCCTTTTGTTTGTCAGCACTTCTTTGAGAAACTTGGCATATTTTGGCATCTGAGCAATAGCTTCGACAAAAGGGATGTTAATATGGAGTTTTTTAAAGAGTTCTTGAAATTTCCCATACTGGGCTTCCAATCGTTCCTGCTTCAGTCTTCCAGGGTATGGAATAGGTGGAACATAGGTTCGGAATGGCGCCTTAGGCTGGATTTTGCTTGTTGGGGTCAGCCTTTCTTGCGTTTCATCAGGAGACTTTTTTTCCATAATTGGTTCTGAAGTTGGTGAGACAACAGTGGTCGTACTGCTCCGGAGTGTAACGGCGTTAGCTGTTACATTTTGGTTGGTGATTGTGTTGCTTGGAAGAGTGCCAGGTGGTCTTTCGGATAATTTTCGGGCAATTTGTCCGATTTGGGTTTCTAGGTTCTGAAGTGATGCTTGTTGACTTTTGAGATCGGCTTCATGTTTTAATAATACTCCGCTGATATCAACAGCTCTTGAGTCGGCTTTCTTTTCTGCTTCATTTGTTTTGGTCATTAGTTGGACTAACATTTCTTCGATCTTAGAGTAGCTTGGGTTTTGATTGCTACTAGAACTTTGATCTTGGTATTGAGGTTTAGGCTGGAAGGATTGATGCATTGGTCTCTTTTTGAATCCGGGTAAAGGTTGAGTGTTACCTCCGTCTTTCCACCTGAAATTTGGGTGGTTTCTCCATCCTGGATTGTAGTTGTTGCTGAAAGCGTTGTTCTGTCGAGCGATGAAATCGACTTCTTCCATGGCCATAATGACTTTTTTACAACCATTCATCTTATGATTTCCTCCACAAGTATCACAGGTGAGTCTGGTTTTTGATAGCTCAGCTTGAAGTTGTTCGAATTTTTTAGAAAGGGCTTCAAGCTGTGCTGTGACAAGAGTGTTGGAATCAACGTGGTGTATTCCTTTATGGGTAGGTGTAGATCTCGGTGGGTTGTAAGCGAAACTCTTCTTTGCGGCCTTCTCCAGAACTTCAAATGCTTCGTTAGGTGATTTAGATCCCAGGTCTCCACCAACGATTTGGTCGATGGCCTGTTTGTTTTGACTGGATTGTGCGTCAAAGAAAGTTTGTACTTGTAACCATACGCTCAGTCCATGATGTGGGCATCTTCTTAGAAGACTTTTGTATCTTTCCCATGCTACGTGTAACGACTCATCATCATCGGTCCGGAATCCGGTAATGCTGGCTCGGTATTTGGCAGTTTTATCTGGCGGAAAATATTTGAGGAGGAACTGTTCAACCATCTGGTCCCAAGTGGTGATGGAACCAGAGGAAAGAGATTCTATCCATTCTAGGGCTTGGCCCCTCAGAGAGAAAGGAAAGAGTTTGAGTTTGAGTTTGATTTGATCTTCTGAACAGTTTTGGATTTTAAAGGTTCCGTAGATTCGTAAGAATCGAGATATGTGAGAAAGAGGGTCTTCGTCGAGGAGACCATGAAAATTGAACTGAATTTCCACCATATGAATGGTGCTAGATTTGATTTCGAAATTTTCGGTGATTTCGGGTGGAGCCACTCCATTGTCGTAGCCTTCGAGAGATGGCTTGGCATACTGGCTCATGTTTGGCTCATTGTTCTTGGCCGCCATAATTTCTTCGGTTTGATTTTCTCCTAATG
Source organism: Bidens hawaiensis (assembly GCF_021521415.1). Classification (NCBI taxonomy): domain Eukaryota; kingdom Viridiplantae; phylum Streptophyta; class Magnoliopsida; order Asterales; family Asteraceae; genus Bidens; species Bidens hawaiensis. The sequence goes on from NW_027500583.1 coordinate 40,797, forward strand.
TGGTGGCGTCTACTGATTCGTCTTTGATTGCTTCGGCAGTTTCTGTAGTCCGTTTACGAGTTCGTCGACGAAAGAGTCGTTCCGGTTCAGAAATTGGAGAAACAAGCTCAGGCTCAGAAGTAGAGGACATACATGGGACTAAATCAAAATTAAACACTAAAGTAAAAGTTAGCTAAAGTTAGTACCTAAATGTTAGTCTAATATTAAGTTACAAGTTAAGTTAAGCTATTTTAAACTAATGTCTAAACTAATTAAGCTAAAGTAAAGGTTAGGTAAATAAAAGTAAAAAGTAGGCTAGCCGTAAAATTATATATATATTTTAGTATTTAGTAAAAAAAAAAAAATAAGATAAAACAAAATAGAAGTTAAAAATTTGTACAATTATAAAAAATGATTAAATTAAAACTTGGATCGTTCTTAGAAACGTACCGTGTATCCCCGGCAATGGCGCCAAAAACTTTGATGCGTGTGCGCGTGTAGTAGTATAAATATGATGGATGGAATGATTTGCTTTTGCACAAGATCGTGTTTTAAATTTATAAAAGTGATTTTTACAAAGACTAAACACACACAAAATAGGCAAGTGTACGTATCGTATATGTAGAATAGTATTGGTAAGAACCAAGTATCGATCCGTGGACACAAAGGTTTCTAATAATAAATCGCTGTTTCACTTTAATCAGAAGTTTCATTCATTTTGGGGTTAATTTTTTTTAACTTTTTATGAAATGTAAATACTTATATATAATATATAGGTGACCAAGACAAGAAATTCTAAACGAGTTGTTCAATTATGCGAACGTTACCATCTAAGATCAAGAATCCACTCCATTTTAGCATTGATAATTAATATGTAGACATGTGATAAACTTACCGTAGCAATATATGATAGATAGCTCCTTAAACCTTAAGTGAGCATCTTTGGCACTAAGGATATGATATGCTCATTTTAAAGTCCACCCTTTCCTAATGTCATACCATCTCAATGATGTCAATTTAAGTTGGCAAGTAGTTTCGTAAAGTAGAAAGATTAAGATTGACTTCAATTTCTCGAATACCAATTCTAACAACTTCGGGTGGTTGTAGTTCATCACACAACCTCCCCTTGGTTGATTTAAGTAGGTTATAATTACACATTCCGTTAACATATGGTTTCTTTAACTAATTTGATATCCTAAGCAGAGCCATTTTCGGATTACCAAGGTTTAGAAAAATACACCATAACTTATATCTCATCATTTCTAAGTACAATATAAGGATCCATTTTCGATAATGTATCAAAGTATTTCTATCTTTCAAGAACATGAATCGATCATGAACAATTTCCAATAAGATTGACAACCACCAACTTTGAATTAGTGATTTAAGATGGTGAAACATTTCTCATCAAAAGATAATTGTAATATAACCATGTACTTTACTAGACTACATCACATGTCTTGATTAATTATCAAGTAAAACAAAGCTTCTTCATAGATTTTAGATGGTAAAAGGAGTTTAGCTCATAATGAGCATGATGATAAACATTAAGATGATTGATAATAACAAATACATGATTAAACTTGGAACAATCTAACCAAATGTCGATGAATCCTTCTTCTTAATGATGGTAATGATGGTTGATGATGATGATTAGTGGTGATGACCTCCAAACCTTCAAACTTTTCACTAGATCTTCAAAGTGACTGTTAGTGTGTGTTTTTATAAGTGAAAACCGGAGAGAATTCTTTTCAAGGCACACTTGATGAATGCAACATGAGCCACTATTTATAGGCAATCTGGATGGTGAGGCACGGCCCCGTGTACATTTATGACATGTGCCATATTTGTTTTGTCTTTTATGTGAGGTGGCAACGGCCCCGTGGTTTTTTGTGACATGTGCTCAATTCTTCTTTGTCTTTTTTGCATTTCCGTCCACGGCCCCGTGCATGCTGAGAACGGCCCCGTGGTTTTGTGACATGTGCTCAATTCTTCTTTGTCTTTTCTGCATTTCCGTCCACGGCCCCGTGCATGCTGAGCACGGCCCCGTGCTTTTGTTCTCAGATTTTGTCTTTTCTTGTGTCAGAAGCATGGGGGCGTATTTCTTGAGGCATGGGGGCGTGTTTCTTTGTTTTCTTGTGTTTTCTTCTATTTTCCTTCGTCTTTTTGCTTGTTTCTTCGTTTGGGGTTTGGTTTCACCTGAAATTAAGTTTTATTATGATAAGTAGCCTTTTATGCTATGTTATTAGATAGAAATTGCAATTTTTAGAGATTATTTGATGCCGAAAAGATGTATATTTCTATGTACATCAAACATCCCCACACTTGAACATTGCTTGTCCTCAAGCAATCGTCTTATAAATGTTCTCTAAAAACATCAAATTTAGATTATAGCTATTCCTTAAGCGAGCTCCAAGAAGATGAAACAAAATAACCAATCTTTAGTGATAAATAAGAGAGAAATTTTGTTTTTATGAGCTTCTGTTTATGCAAAAGGTCACGTTCTCGCAATGTTCACTCACACTAGGTTTATATCTGATCGTACCTGTGATGTTTGTATGTGAACACTCTTAGTCAAAATGCAACCTGTGATAAATAAGCTTGTAACAAGTTCAAATCTCCACCTTTTGAAGGGTTGTATAGATCAGAAGGAAAAGGGGTTTCGGTTTAGTGTGAGTAGGAATTGGTATTTTGTGGTGTTTCAAGGGTTGATGGTAAATACAACTTCAACTGATTTTCGGGAGTTGGAGATGTCTTCATTGGTTAGCTCCTTTCTTCTTCGTTTTTTTACCTAATGACTCTTTTAAGGTTAGATCGTCAAGACCGGTTTTATCGAGGATGTGGATTAATTCTTCCTCAATCCTGTTATGAATATAACTTCCAACTCTAATGAATCGTTCGGCTTTGAGCCTAATAGCCCCGACCCTCATTAGTTCGGTATATTCATGCTGAGACTGAGTTTGATTTTTTTCTACATCTTCCTTCGTGGGTCCAATTTCCGCAACCTAAACATCGTTCATATCTTTTTGCTCTTCTCTTCATTTAGTTTTTGGAAATTCCACTGAATGGTGGCCTTTGTTCGTTTTAGCGCCACTTTTTCCTCACCTCATTGCTAAAGAGAAAGATTCTCTCCCTAAGTTCTGGAGGCAACCTAGGTTTTGTGAAATATATACAGCAAAGGAAATTGAAATCGAAAGAATGCATTTCTAGTTCTTTAGGGTCTGCCGGTAAAAGACCAGTGTTGTATTTTACCGGTGAAAATTGATAAGGTGATTGGGTTTTTATGTCTTGTGGTTTTGGTAATGGGTTTGTGTAAATATTACCTTCTTCTTTATACAACGCTTCGTGCGGTCTCGAAATGAATAATTGCGACAAGTTTTAAATCTCACGAAACATATGACTCACTCAAAGCTTCCGAAAAAATATTTATATGGCATGAGGCTTGTCTCACAGTAACGGAGGAATTGGGTATTAACGCCATATTTTGCATAAACTTATTCTCAGTATTACAAAACTTCTTCTTACTTTTTCACTTTTATGTAATGATTGGTTATTTGCAAAAATTTTTCTTGGTTTTCTTTTTAGGTTTAAAATAATCTTTATTTGCTGCAAAAATATTTGTTTTAGAGAATTTTTATAATTAGTTGGACAAACAATTTGTCAAGTAATTCCCCTCCCCACACTTGAATCTCACATTGTCCTCAATGTGACAAGATTCATGAAAATATAAAAATTCTACTTGAGTATTTTGGGTAGAAATGGAGAATTACTTCCCTAAGGGTTAACGAAATTTTGATAGACGTCCCCTGTTTTTCGTCCGTTTTCCTGTTTTTGTACCTGTATAATATAAAACTGCAAACATCCACAAACAACCAAGCATAAACTGCTGAAAATTGGGTATGGAATCATCCATCCCTTGCCCTATTGGGCCAAATTAGTACCTAACATAATGTCTTTGGCACCCACAGCCATAAAAGTATCAAACCAACATAAAAATAAACAAACAAGTTCGACGGAAAGTAAATTGTTTAAAACACACATAATAAGTTCATAAAATACTACCAACCCATGCCCGTGCCCATGCCTAAACTACCTGTGCCTCCAGTCATCAGTTACCTGCATCTGGGTCAATTGGTCCCCACTGCCTGTCCATGCGATAGACCAAACGATCAATCTCTCACCTCGTCTCTGCATATTCGGCTGCTCGCTGTGCATATGAGGCAGCCATCTGCTCTGTAATCCTGTTAAATGAGGCGGTAGTGTTAGCTGAGAACTGATCAATAAGTCCAAATATACCCTCGAAAGAGTATCGGCTATCGTGTGATGAAAAATTTAAAAATTATTTTTTTTAAGATTACTAATACAAAAGGAAAAACAAACAAAAGAAAAAAAAATAAAAGAAAAAAAAATAAAAGAAAAGAAAAGACAACAAAAAGATAAAAAAATAATAAGAAAAGACAACAAAAAGATAGAAAAACATATTTTTTCAAAAGACCTCACAAATATGTCATGAATTGCCCAATCCATGGCTAATTGGGTGGGCGTTTTTATTTTCTTTGGGTGTCTCTAGTGTTGGAAGTATGGACCGGTTCGGGTCAGGTCAACGCAGGCCGACCCGGTTATGACCCGTGAGAGTTACACCGGGGATAAAGAACATCACTCCCGCTTAAATTAGTTAATCAGGCCAGACACGATTAAACAAGATTAAATAGTGGACAAGGCTTTTTGTGTGGTAATTGGGCTCAAAGCCCATTGGGTTTATTAGTAGATTAAACCATAATCTCTAGTTATAAATACCTAGATGATATAATAATGATACAACATACATGCTCCTCACAAAAACCCTAGTCGTCACCACTAATCAGCCGGCTCCGCCGCCGCCGCTGCTCTCCGGCTGCTGCTGCATTTCCGGTCACCGCCGCTGTCCAGCGACGTCCGACGCCACCCGCCGCAGTGACGGGTTGGATATTGTCTTGTTTGTCGTCTAGCTCCGTTCGTTACTCCTCCGTATCTCAACCGGTTATTCGTAACCGAGGTACACTTAAATACGGTCATTTACATTTATGGTTGTTTTGTTGTTTAGATATGGTACTCGTATTGTTGTAACCGGATCCTGCTCGGTTCCGTATTTTGATGGCCATTCGTTTAGTATTCCGTTGCGCTCGTTTATATGTTAATATGATTAATAAATATGAAACGAACAATAAAACCGGGTTTATTTGACTAAAATATTACCCGGTCTTTTGTTATGAATATGTAAATCCGGCCCCGACCTTTGTGTTTTTGGATGCTTGAGCTTGGTTTTTAGCCATATATTTGGTTCAAAGTTGTATTTATATTCGGTTATTATTTTATGGTTCTTGGCCATATGGATGGTTCAAAATTGTAATAGGAAAAATGTTAGTTTTTCATTATATTTTTTGTAATGAAGAAAACCCAAAGATAACCAAGGAAAAGCTCACGGTGTTGTTGGAGTTAGTGGAGTTTGGACAAGATGACGGGATGCACCAAGTGTCTATCCTTGTGGTTGTTTTCTGTTGTGACATCTGGACCCGATCGGTCTTGCTAATTGGCTCTAGCAAGACCGATCACCTATATTGGCCATTCGAGATTTACATATTATTATTTGCTATTGTGGTTGCTTGTTTGTTTATAATAGGTTATAATATCACCAACCTAAATACCAAATATTTTTAAAATAAATATTTTAATTAACCAATTTTGTTATTGCAAATTAAAGGCTATTTAATTTCCAAAAGCTCATAACTTAATAGATTTTCTATTAACTTAAAATTGGTTAGTCATATCGCGACAAACTTAGTTTAAATAGGTTATTTAAAACTAAGTGTCCTGAGAGATGAAAGAGTTCATCTTGGTGTCCCGATAATATATAGTAAAATTTGACTTTTACTATATTCGGTTATTCTAAAATTAATCCCAATTTAAAATCTATAGTCTATGCCATCCTACTATAAGTCACACTTGAGGCATACTGCGAAATTTCAAGTATTTGGAGCTACAACACCGCACTTGATTTCTAGTCTATCCCATCAAGGTGAAAGCGTTACGTTGACACGTCCGGCCCTTTCACATGTGACTGTACTAGGACGACTATTACTTTACTCTTCTGTTACGTGCTACAGCTGTCTGAAGACTTAAAGTGGGCATATATGAGGCTAAACGTATCCATTCAGGCAATCGTTGTCCCAATAGGCCTCATAACCGAGAATTGTGCTCTATTCACAATTGACAATCGTTGTCAGTCTGCGTAACCACTTATTAACGTTGTGTGCTACAGCTGCCGTTAATAACTAGAAGCCAGATTCTCAAGTTCCTATTTTATTAATGTTAATTGGGTCATTAATAATAGGATTACAACGTCGAAAATACTAATAGAATTTACTTTTGCTTTATTAATCAGATGTCCACTAACGATAACTCGTCCTACGCCCTTAAGTCTATCCATGAGAAAGATAAAATGAATGGCACCAACTTCATCGAACGGCACTGCAATCTAAGACTTGTTCTCACCATGGAAAAGAGATTGTATGTTCTTGATAGACCTATTCCAACAGAGCCTGAAATAATACAGTCGCTGCTCGAAAAGTTCTTGAGAAGCATAAGGATAACTTGGTTGAGGTCTCCTGCATTATGCTAGCCACCATGACATCCGAGCTTGCTAAAGGCTTGGAAGACTTTGGTGTCTATGAGATGCTTGAGCAACTCAAGGGCATGTTTCAGAAACAAGCTCGTCAAGAACGTTTCGACATCATGAAACAACTGATCAGCTGCAGGATGGAAGAGGGGTCTTCTGTCACTGCACATGTCGTGAAGATGAAAGGGCACATCGATCAACTCAAGAAACTTGATTATCCCCTGCCGGATAAGATGGCAACGAACTTCATCTTGAACTCTCTCCCCGGCTCTTACGACCAGTTCGTAATGAATTTCAACATGAATGCTTGGGTGAAGACAGTGTCGGAGCTTCACAACATGCTCAAGACGGCTGAGATGAACATTACCTCTAAAACCAATCAAGTTCTGATGATCCGATCTGCTGATGTCAAGAAGCCTAAACCCAAGAGTCGGGGTTGTAAAGGCAAAGGCAAGAAGAAGGTTACCATTGCTGCCACTCGTGCCACCAATGCTAACAAAGGGGTTCCAAAGATACCACTGTCGCCACCTGAGGAGTGCAGTGCTACCGATGCAACCAAATGGGACACTGGAAGTGCAACTGTCCCGAGCATCTTGAGATCAGAATGAAGAGGGCCAATGTTGAAGGCTCCTCTAGAGTTATTCCTATATACGTTATTGAACTTTTCACTGTCTCTAGCAGCACACGGGTATTTGATACCGGATGTGATTTCCACATCGTTAATGTCTTGCAGTAGCCTGAGAAGTGGAAGAAACTGAATAAAAGCAACATGGAACTTATCGTTGGTGATGGGAAGAAAGTACCAGTTCTGGCAACTGGAGTATTTCATTTTACTTGTCTATCTGTCCTTGTTTTTCCTTTGAATAGTTGTTTGTATGCTTCTAGTTTGACCAGAAACATCGTTTCTGTGACAACCCCAACTTTTCGATTCGTTAATATTATTTTTTTATTATTGAAAGTTCGATAATTTAATGGGACTAATAAATTGTTAATTCCGTTAGATTATTAATAATTATGTTATTTAGCAATATGTATATTTCGAAAGGAACACATCCGGTGCATACATGACATCATTATAACAGTATTCATTATGATGCGTGATACTAATATGATACTAAAAAGTGAGACGTTGTTGTGGTAAATAACCACCTAGCAAGTACGAGAAATTATGTACGTTATTAGTATCAAATGAAGCAAATTATTTAAAATAATTAAGCAACACACATCGGTTAAATTCAACACGTCAGTTCGAGCACACGACAATATTATTAAGTCACATTAATATATAATGTGAAACATAAATAGAAGTGTTATCAAAGTTTATCTAACGAAATAAGTCATTATAAATATCACTCGAACACGAGATGCCAAACGTTTAAATGAGTTAATATACGCGGTGTTCATTCTCATAACCCTATATATAAATATAGTCTTCCTTGACATAACCTTATCCACATTCCCAGCCACCTATCAGATTATAGAGAGAGAAAGAGTCAAGAGAGAGTGAGATAGGCCGACCCCCTCCGACGACGACGACGACAAGCAACGGTGGTGTGGATCGGTGGTAGCTGATCGGCAACATGATGATTTTAGGCTGTGAGTGGCAATGGGTAAACTAACTCTGCCATTTTCCGGCGAACTCAAACTACAACAAATAAAGATGCGAGTGGTAGCGAGCTGGTGGATATTTGCGGCGTAAAGCCTAGACAACAAAGATAGAAGAAGTATAGAGTAGTAAACTAAGGTTACCGGTGGTGGTATGCAAAAGAGACGGAGATAGTGGCTAAAGTTCAGTCGTGCGCCACCTCTCCGGTGACTTAAAATGGTGGCTGATGACTTCTCATGACTGCGGCGGTGGCGGGTATTTTCGGTGATGTAGCAGTGGCAACTCTCAGCCAAAGTTGGTCAACTCCCAGTAAACGAAAGTCAAATCTGGTCTAACGGGATTAGAAGTCAGATCTGGTCAAGTTGTGGTCATCGCGCTATCGACGAGACGATTGGGTGTATTATGTGCCGGAATGCGAACATACACTTGTGAGAAGGTATATACCGCGCCCTAAAACTTATGTGTTATTAAAATATTGCTATTTCAACCCGACGCGTGTTACACGGTTGAGCCTAACGATCCAACACATAATTATAATTATATAAACGTTGAAAGGACCGACTAACGATACACGATAATTGTACTATTATTATTATTATTATTTTGTGGGAACACAATTACCTTACATGATGATATATTATACGTTAATAACCGGTAAACGTGATCCGAGCACACTACTACATTTAAGGCAAAACGACAATTATTTTACATTCTACAAAGATGGTTATAAAAATAAGCCACATCACATAACTTTTATTATATAAATTCACTTTTTTTGAAACGTTGGGGACTAGACATACGAAACTTATATGCACACAAGACATATTAGACATTGAGTGCCATGGATATAACCATCCTCATACACTTAGCAAACGCTTGGAGCTGCATCTCATAATCATAAATATAATTACCGACCATACGTTTGGATGATACCACTTCATTTAAAATACTCCCATAAACAATATTGTTTTCAAGACAGTAATAGTACCATGGTTAAGTGCATGTGTAAAACATACTCGGTCTACCGAGTCAATAAATCTTTTATTCATATCGATAAATACCAAAGTATTAGTATGGTTTACTTAGATAAACAAGTTGTACGTATATGTAATTGTACTAAACAATCGACTAAATTAAATCAGCACATGTATATACACAAATATATTCTATATATACACACCACGTGAATTTAGGATGAGGATTGAGTATATGTATACATATTAACCTTTGGAGGTCTTCTTGTGAAACGGATATTTTTATATACTTGATATTCATCTAATTCTGAACTATTTATATATGTATATATCTTCGTAAGAATATAAACATAGATGACACGTGTTTGAGACGAGACATAATCTATACGACGATCAATAATTTCCATTAATTTTACATATACTTATACAAACAGTGAGACACAAGTATAACTAGCATATCAAAGGTACTTTATTTATATACAATCAAACGAACACTGGCTGGTCACGAAATCTTAACAGATCGTTCGAGCTCAACCACACGTGTAATAACGATACTTGAATACAAAATACTTATGATAAGTTGCTTGATAGGATAATCTTGATGCTTACACGCATACGATAACGAGTTCATATCTTGCTACATTTGATAAACATTGACAATGACCGAGGTGAGTTTCACGACCCCTTTTTCTTTTTAATATTTCATAAACTCGGGGGGGGGGGGGGGGGGGGCGACATACTCAAACTTATTTGAAAACATACATAAACGTATTTGTTTAACATGCCCGAACTCATTTAAGACGATAACTAGAGAACAAGACATTCGATCTTTATGTGATCATGAGTGAACGAAGCCCTCAGGTGGTCTAGGACCACACACATACTATAACCATTAACTATGGACTTAGCCGAGGATTATGTGAATAGTACTATTGGGACCGACCTCCCCACTCAAGGTTAGTCGTGCTAACCGCACAATCTGTATGGTCGTCTGGGTGCAGACGTGCAGTATAATCTAACGTTTTACCATGATGGCACGGTGTTGGGCAAATCATTGACAGGTTTAGGCTTGGTTATAGGCTCATGAGTCAGCATATTAATTTGTAGATTTAGCTACTCTACGGAGGATCATCGCTATTTGTTTTGGTTATCGTGCTTATCGTCATCATTTTTATTAACGACGGCTTAACACGAAAACAAGTTTACCGGTAAAGGGTTTTCTTGAGGAAAACGCTTTCAGTTATGACCACGAGGTCTACGTTATGATTTCAGTATACGTTTTCATACAAAATTGCAACGTTTATATTACGTTTTCAAGAATACGTTTTCATACAAAATGGCAACGTTTATATTACGTTTTCAAGAATACGTTTTCATACAAAATGGCAATGTTTATATTACGTTTTCAAGCATACGTTTCCATACATCGGTCAAGCTTACATTATAATTTCAACATATGTTTTCATGTATTATGTCTATTGTGGCCTTATATATATTGTTTTCAAGGAAAATAATTACATATTATGGCCATGCTTACATTATGATTTCAAGGATAATGATTTCATACTAAGACTACGTATACACTTTCAATGTTTTCATTGGAAAACGGTTTTACATTATAACTATAAAACCCGTGAACTGACCAACATTATGTTGACTTTTTAAGTATGTTTTTCAGGTATCTGTTGTCAGCGACACGGTTGGAAAAGGTCAAGTATTTTGGGCTAGTCCAGGCGTTCTGAAACCATAACTTCGCATCCTGCGTTTCCGCCTTGGCGGGGTGTGACAGTTTCAGTTTCCGTAATGTTTGAACAAGGTTTTAAGTATGTTTTTAATGACACGGTTATTTCTGCTGACTTAAATGATATCATTTATTTTGAGGCTATACATCGAAATGGTATTTATGAGATTAATGTTCAAATTAATAATAACGTATATAATCTTTCAAAACGTATCAGATCTGGCATCAATGATACATTTCTATGGCACTGCCGACTTGGTCACATAAGCAAGGCACGAGTTAAAAGACTCCAATCCGAAGGGTTCTTGAATCCACAGGACCAGACTCTTTTGACGATTGTGAATCTTGCTTAGCTGGCAAACTCGCCAAGGACTCCTTCACTCATAAAAGTGAACGAGCAAAAGATCTGTTAGGACTCATACATACTGATGTGCGTGGACCTTTCAGAACCATGTCTAGAAACCATGAAAGATACTTCGTTTCTTTTATCGTCGATTATAGTCAATACGCTTATGTGTATCTCATGAAACATAAGCATAAAACTTTTGAAAAGTTCAAAGAGTTTCAAAATGAAGTGGAAAACCAATTTAGGAAAACCATTAAGATACTTCGATCAGATCGAGGTGGAGAGTATCTCAGCTCTGAGTTCATCAATCATCTAAAAGAGCATGGAATTGTTTCATAGCTCACTCCACCCGGCACACCCCAACATAATGGCGTGAGCGAGAGGAGGAATCGAACTTTGCTAAACATGGTTCGATCGATGATGTGTAGAACTAACTTGCCTCACTCATTTTTGAGTTTCTCCCTTGTGGTCGCCGCTCGCATTGTCAATCTGGCTCTAAATAAGAAGGTAAACAAAACCCCATATGAGATATGGCATGGACGAAAGCCCAATTTGTCTTTCCTTGGAGTATGGGGATGCGATGCATATGTCATAAGTGAATCTGATGACAAACTCGATCCCCGCGGCGTAAAAGTTGTTTTCGTCGGATACTATAACCAAAGCGGTTATTACTTCTTTCATCCTGATACAAACTCGATTTCTATTAAGAGAAAATGCCACTTCCTTGAGAAAGAATTTCTCGATCAAGGAACTGGAGATAACATTGTCGATCTTGAAGAAATTCAAGAGCCACAAACAACCGCTGAGGAAGTTGGAGCGTCTGATCAACAAGTTGTTGTTGCTGATACATTAGACATAAACACGAGCGTTCGCAGAAATAGTAGGACTCCCGTACCAAATTCTAAATACTTATGGCATTTAGATGGTCCCGAGGTCTTATTAGTAGCCAAGTCTAACGACGAACCTACTAACTCCAAATCTGCTATCTTGGATCCGGAATCTGAGAAATGGCAAGATGCCATGAACGCCATGATGCAGTCTATGCATGATAACCAAGTTTGGAACTTGGTTGATCTACCCCCCGATGGTTGGGCAGTAGGAAGGAAGTTGATTTTCAAAAGAAAAATCGACATGCATGTAAATGTACAAACCTATAAAGCACAGCTAGTCGCGAAAGTTTTTACTCAAACTTAAGGTATTGAATATGATGAGACCTTTTCTCTCGTTGCTATGACTAAGTCAATAAGGATATTGCTTGCTATAGCCGCGCACTATGACTACGAGATATGGCAAATGGATGTCAAAATCGCTCTTCTTATTGGACACCTTTCTGAAGATGTCTATATCGTTCAGCTTGAAGGTTTTGTCTATCCCAAATATCCTAATAGGGTGTGCAAAATTGAATAAGTCCATTTACGGACTTAAACAAGGATCTCGCAGCTGGAATCTTCATTTTGATGAGAAAAACTAATATACATCTATTTATACATCTCGAATCCCTTGTAAAGTTGTGTATATTTAATATTTTGAGTTTGGTTTAGTTCATGTTTCGTTCATCTTTTATTATTTAAGGTTTTGAGCCAAGTATTTTATATTTATCATGTTTTAAATCGTTTGGTGTCTTGCATGTTAAGCTTTAATTCTTTCTATCATTTCGTGTGAAGTTTAAGTTCGTTTTTGCTCATCATTGGTTACATGATTAGTTCACTTAGATTTTTTATTTGTTTTCGTGTATATGGTGGCTTGAGAGTCAAGGAAAAGAAGGTCTAGAAGTTTCTAATCGTTACTTGGAGTTCAAGAAAGAGATCTAACGAGTTATAGCAATAAAATAATAAAAAAATCATGGAGCCCTCCCAAGACACGCCGCGCCGTGCAATGGGGGAGGCCAGACCTGGTCGCGCGGCGCCTACTTCTCCTGATCAACTATTTTTTGGAAATTAAAGGCCCAGCTCGTTTATATATAAGATGGTTATAAACCTAGACGAACATACAACATATTGCAGCGGATTTCAAGAAGGAAAAGAGAGTTTTGAAGATGTTTTTGAGGCTAGGAAAAGAGAAGATCATCAAGCTTTCATACGAGTGTTCAAGGGTCGATTAAGACGGGTTCTCTCGTTCTTTTTCATTATTCTTGTTCATTATCTATTATGTCTTGCTTCTTTGTTTCAATACTTGTTTGTGATTGTTTTTAATAATGATTGTAGGCTAGACTTCATGTCTACCTAGGTTTGATGAACATGTTTTGATGCTTGATTCTTGCTTTGGACGATTGTTTTGATTATGTTTTTGTTTATTTAATAGTAAGGACTTGATTTTGCTTTCATGATGCATAGGAGTGTTTATTATCTTGATTGATTGTTAACTATTGCTTCACATAGATCTTTTATCTCTTAATTGTGTTCTTTAGATTTAGGGTTCATGTTTAAATCATTATTTGGTGTTTTGATTATTGTGATTGAATAGGCCTATTAGATCATAGAAGCTTGTTAATCGTTGATTAGGATTTTAAATG
>NW_027500584.1:0-28141 GCF_021521415.1 Bidens hawaiensis
ACCATCCCGCATGATGCTAAGGCGGGTGCATCCTAAATCGTTTATGCGCGTGCGGAAGGGAACTAACCTCCCCGCATGGCGGGAACATTGAGAGCTAGGTATGTTTGTCTGAAGCTCCAAGATGGAATTGACTTCAACATAACTGATCACTATGTTGAAATACCAAGACCACCTGGAGAATCTACAAATGAAACTCAATGTCCCTAACTGCGAGAAGGTTACGTGCCTACCCGCAGCAAAGAAATGTCCTTCACGCAGAAAGCTATGCGCACAAAGTGATGCGCACAGAACACTCAGTCTATTCTCCAGACGTAAGGAGATTACTCCCGCCCAAAAGGAAACAGTAGCGTGTTTCAGAGATTTTCCACTTTTTACTGTACACTGACAAAAGTACCTGAAAAAGCACACTGTAACATGAAAAGTCAACTGTCAGCCACCCTATTCTCACCAACCCCAGACCTGCATGTCCTGACCAAATCAAATCAAAATCTTTTATCCACTACTCTACTTTTAAATAAATAATAATAATTTCCATACTTTATCATCATTACACCTAGATATGAAAAGATTACAATCCCCTAAAGCAAGGGATTGTGTTCCCTTGAGTTTGCCTATAAATATGTAACCTAAGTTATCACCCAAACACACTTCAAACTTCTCTCTTAAGAACTGCAAACTTGCACTAATCATCTCCCAAGCATCCGTTGTTTTCATTTCCGATCCTGTTACTAGGTAAGCCGAGAATATAACCTTGAGATCTACGTTCCAACCCTTATATTCTCTTATTTCTTGATCTTAATATATATACTTCTTGTTATTTAATCGTATTCTAGACCTTCAATTCAATGGCCAACACCAAGAAAACCCGAATCTCGATTAATCCCTTAACAAGAACCACAGGTGAGTCTCACAGCCCCTATTTTCACTGTTTTCACTATTTTTAAACTGTTTTCGGGGCGAGGGACACGTACTTAAATAATGTTTTATCATGGTATACTTACAAGCTATGCAAGCGATTATGTGTTTAAATTATATTTCATGATGAGCAATGCGAACGGTTATCTAAGGTTTTCGATGTATGTGCGCTAGAACTCGAGTAAGTGATCACTTTACCATTGGAACTCTAAGGGTAGGGACTGCTGGTTTGATCCACCCACTCGTAGGGGTCGCACCTCTTTGCATGGACGAGTGCCTAGTATGGTCATGGGGCAGTACTATGGGTTTGAGCCCGCTTGTAGAGGTCGCTCCTCTTACGCAGACGAGCGCCTTGTTTTCCGGCACAACGTCTGCGCGTAACCCGCGGGACGGTATTATTCGCTCGTAGTGGCAGCGCCACTTACACAGACGAGCACGGTCTTTCAGATGTGTCCGCGCGTAACCCGCGGGGCGGTATTACTTGTTTCGCTCGTAGTGGCAGCGCACTTACACAGACGAGCACAGTTCCCAGAAATGTTCGCCGCGTAAACCGCGGAACGATTTTTATCAGATTATGTTTTCAGAACTGTTTTACTAAGCATGTGTTTCAATGATGCTATTATGTTTATGACGCGATACGATTTATCAGGTTACTAAAACTTGTGAACTCACTCAGTTTATACTGATTCAAATGTTTTACGTGTCTTTCATGAGATAACTAGGTAGCGCATGGAGTCACACTTAGAGCACCTCACGCTGAACATCTAAAACTAGCTTTTAGAAGATTTTAGTTCTATCCCTTCGATGCGCGTGGTTGTTCCCGCCGCGCAAAGGGATATGGCGTGGAAATCTTCAACAGTTTTTATACTTGGATGTTTTTATGTGATTTTTAAACAATGTAATGTATTTGTATTAAACTTTTCATGCGCAATGAAAATCTTACTTTGAATGTTTGCAATGGCCCGTGCTTAATTATCAATCCCCACTCGCGCGCGCCCGGCTGTTTCCGCCGCTCAGGGCCTGGTGTGACACACCAAGAAATGGTAACTTGTATGAATTGAATATGAAAGAAGCTATTTCAAAAGGAGGTGCAAGTTTTGTTTCCAAAGCCACTGAAAATGAGTCAAAATTGTGGCATAGGAAACTGTGTCATGTGAACTTGAAGAATATGAATAGACTTGTCAAAGGTGAGCATGTTATAGGCTTACCTACAAGAGATTTCAAGTTGGAAGATCATTGTGATTCATGTCAAAAGGGAAAACAACACAAATCTACTCATAAGTCAAAACTCATCAACTCAATTGATCAAATACCTGAATTACTTCACATGGATCTCTTTGGTCCAGTGAGTGTACCAAGTATTGGGAAGAAAAGATATTTTCTGGTGATCATTGATGACTATTCAAGATACACTTGGGTTTATTTCCTAAGTACCAAGGATAAGACTGCAGAGTTTAATAAAGGTTGTGTAACAATGATTGAGAACAAGTTGAATAAGACAGTCAAGATGATGAGAAGTGACAATGGCACTGAGTTCAAGAATGGAGTTATGCAAGAATTCTGTGAAGCAAAAGGAATACAAAAACAATTCTCAGCTCCTAGAACTCCTGAACAAAATGGAGTAGGAGAAAGAAGAAACAGAACACTTATTGAAGCTGCAAGAACCATGTTAGCAGATGCTAATCTGCCTGTCACTTTTTGGGCTGAAGCTATAAATACAGCCTGCTATGTTCAGAACAGGGTACTTGTCAATAAAAGGCTTAACAAAACTCCATATGAAATATTTCACAACAGAAAGCCTTACATTAAGTTTTTCAAGCCCTTTGGATGCATATGTTTTCTACTGAACACTAGAGACTATTTGAACAAGTTTCAAACAAAGGCCCTGGATTGTTTCTTTGTTGGATATTCTACACACTCAAAAGCCTAGAGAGTCTATGTAAAAGATCACTTGAGTGTTATAGAATCTTCGGACATCATTTTTAATGAGAATCAATTCAATACAGTTGAAGGTGCAGCATGGCTGTTTGATCATGAGAAGTTAATAAGGTCTTTCAAGATTTATCCTGAAGACTTTGATGAATCTTTCTACAAGACCAGTGAAATTGAAGAGAAAAAGAAGAAGTCATTGGACTTGGAAGAATTATGGAAGAAGGTTGCTGAAAAGGAAAAGGAATATACTTTTGTGAAGAACTCCCCATGTGATATTGGTGAACCTAATCAAGAAAACAATCACAATGCTGAACATGATCATACTGAGAACAATCAAGACAATAATGATGTACAGGATGATCAAGTTCAGAATGAGGGTGACACAAGCAACCAAGCAAGTGGAGAAGAAGCTGCATCTACAGCAAGATTTCAAGATCTATTTCAAAGATTGAACTTAGAAAATAATGGTGCATCTACGTCAAGACAACATAATGATGAAGCACCAGAATTTCATGATGCAGAGACTGATTTGATCATTGAAGAACCAGAACTCAATGAGTCAAATCTTGACACAACTATGTCTACAGATATGATTGTTCAAACTCCTTATGTGGAAAATAATCCTCCTTCTGAAAACATCATTGGTGATTTGCATGAAAGAGTTACAAGAAGTCATTCTGAAATTGCAAACATTTGTCTTTACTCTTGCTTTCTATGCCAAATAGAACCAAAGAACATAGCACAAGCATTAAAAGATAATAGTTGGGTGGAAGCAATGCAAGAGGAATTGGCACAATTTAGAGATCTACATGTGTGGGATCTTGTTGATAAGCCATTTGACAGATATGCAATTGGAACCAAATGGGTGTTCAGAAACAACAGGGATGAAAGGGGTTTAGTGATTAAGAATAAAGCTAGACTTGTAGCACTGGGATGTCTTCAAGAAGAAGGAATAGACTTTGAGGAAGTTTTTGCACCAGTTGCAAGACTTGAAGCTATTAGGATTTTTCTTGCATATGCTACCTCAAAGAACATTATTGTGTTCCAGCTTGATGTTATGTCTGCATTTCTAAATGGAAAGATTGATGAAGAGGTGTATGTTGCTCAACCTCCAGGTTTTGAGGATCCAATGTATCCAAACAGGGTGTATAAGTTAAACAAAGCCCTTTATGAATTGCATCAGGCTCCTAGAGCATGGTATGATGAGCTGTCAAATCATCTTCTAGAAAAATGGTTTCAAAAGAGGAGCCATTGACAAGACACTCTTCTACAAAAGAAAGGGATCATACTTGCTTCTAGTACAAGTGTATGTGGATGACATCATCGTTGGTTCTACAAATGAACAGATGTGTATGGAGTTTGAAAGGGTAATGAAGTCCAAATACAACATGGGTTCTATGGGAGAAATGAACTTCTTTCTAGGATTGCAAGTTTAACAGAAAGCTGAGGGGATTTTCATTCATCAAAGCAAATATGTGCAGGACATCTTGAACAAGTTCAACTGTCATGAGCACAAGACTGCTTCAACTCCAATGGACACCAAAGAAAAGATGATTGCAGATGAAAAGGGGGAGCCTATAGATGAACATGAATATAGAGCCAAAATTAGATCTCTGATGTATTTGACTGCAACAAGACCAGATATCATGTTTGCTGTATGTGTGTGTGTGCAAGATTCCAATCAAGTCCAAAAGTCTCTCACATGAAAGCTGTTAAAAGAATATTCAGATATTTGAAGGGAAGACCAGACTTAGGGATTTGGTAACCAAAGAACCAAGTTTTTGATCTGATTGCATATACAGATTGTGACTATGATGGCTGCAACATGAGCAGAAAGTCAACCTCAGGTGGATGTCAATTTTTGGGTGAAAGGCTAGTGTCATGGCAATGTAAAAAGCAGACTACAGTTTCAATCTCTACTGCAGAAGCTGAATATGTTGCTGCATTTGCCTGTTGTGCACAAGTTCTATGGATTCAAAATCAGATGCTGGACTATGGTTTGAATTTCTTGAACACCCCTATTCTTATTGACAATAATGCTGCATATTTTACTGTTAAAAATCATGTTCAACATTCCAAAACTAAGCACATTGAAATCAGACATCATTTCATCAGAGACTGCAGTGAAAAAGGTTTGATTGAAATGCAAAGGGTTGATACAAGTGACAATTTGGCTGACCTATTCACCAAACCACTTGATAGAACCAGGTTCAACTTTCTTCTGAAAGCCCTGGGAATGATCAACTCTGATGAAATATGATTAAGGATGTGTGCCTGGTTGTGTGTCTCTCTGTGATAACTGATTATTTTATTATAGATTACACATATTGAATGTTTAGTGAATATGCTTGATTATGTTGATTGAATTTGTTTTGAATATGTTTCAACTGGATAATGATTGAATATGTTGATTGTATATGTTTGAAGTTAACTAATAGATGCTTAAGTAAATATATGTGCAATTTGTTTGAAATTGATGACAATTCTTAACTATCAAGTTAACTGATCTGATGTTATCATAAGTAGTTTGATCTGTTTGGGTGAAATTAAATGCTTGTCTGATATTATGAGTAATCATATGTTTATGGTTACTTGAATATGTTCTTTATTTGATCTTCTGATGTTGTTAAGATAGGATAGACTTGAATGTTAGTACAGTCTGTTTTCTTGATGATAATAAGAATGATTAAGATTTGATTATGTGATGCAACTGTTTATGTCAAAATGTGTTTTATGTCAAAATTAAGTGATTCAATGAATTTTATAATGAATTTTGCATAAATACTTTATTTTGGTCAGAACATGAGCAAGTTGATTAATGGTGTAGAGATATGATAAGATTATTCAGTTCAAGCTTTAAAGAAGCATAAAAGAAGGATTTTTAAAGAGAAGTCTCAAGTAGTTGTTTTTGCTGAAAACTATGTCATTTGCCCAGTTGGAAGGACATGTACTTGTGTATGTTTGGTCCTTAAATCTCTATTGATTCAAAGGATAGCCATTGACCTGAAAACTGAATGCATTTGGGGTAATTATGACTTGTTTCTTATTCCTTCACTTAAAACTATGTCAATAGCTCTGACTTTGAAAGGACATATATTCACATGTATGTTTGGTCCTGTTGACCACTTTGGTCAAACAGGATAGCCATTAACCTGACAATGAAGAGATATTGGGGTGATTGAATATTAAACTGTGTTTAATGGGAAATGATAGTACATTGACTACTTAGCTGATCATATGGAATTAAAAGGCTAAAAAGACCTTAGTATAGTCATTAACATGTATGGTTGCTTTCCCATGATGATGTAAAATCTAAGGTGATATAAACATAATGAATATGCTAATCTTTATGTGGAGATGCATAGTTGTCTTTGCATGTCTCAAGATAAATCTCTCCGAATGATATGGCAAAAAAGTGATTACCCAGTCATACACGAGCCTGTTGTTATTTGGTCAACCAAAAATGAAACATCTTTAAATATGACAAAGAACATGCTTTTAGAAAATTTGAGAAAATATCAAAAACAAGGGAAAGAATGAATAAATCAACCAAAAGTTGATAAGTGTTTTAAATATTTTATCAAACAAGAGGGTTACAACAAGAACTACAAAGATGTTGCAAATTCTGTCTCATCTTGAATGAATGACATGTTGCTAACTGTAAGTCCAACGTTCAACCTCTATATATGTTTGAATCTAAAGATACAAAAATACAATAAGTTCTATCATACAAAAACTATTTTTGACCAAATACAAGAGGTTGGAGTCAAATTGGGGTGATCTGGGGAAAGCCAAATAAGCATTGAGAAGAGATATGAGGTATCATAGCACAGTGTTGACCATTAATGCATTATGCTTTAAATGAACCTAAATCATATCACCAAAGAGATAAAATTCATGCTAAGTTTATACCTGCTGTTAAGCTATCTATGTTGTCATAATAATGCTGAGAGTGAAGTATTGAGATAGCTACTTAGTCAATATGATCACATTCCTGAGATCTTTTCAGTAAATGGAAGAAACTGTTTTGAAGTGAAATATAACTGAAATTTGATCTCTAAATGCACCATTTGCTCTTAAACTATGATCTGAAAAGAAAAATATATTTTAACAAAGTGGTTTAAGTCAAAAAGTGTTGCATTTTGCCTAAAATAGGTTGAATATGTAAGTTCGGGTAAGGTTAGATCCCTTATAACCTTCCCGGGCACAAATTGTTTGAATATGTATTTTCGGGTAAGGTTTAATGATTTACAACCTTTCCGGGTACAAAACAGTTGATTATGTGTGATTATGTATTTTCGGGTAAGGTTTAATGAACTACAACATTTCCGAGTACAAAACAGTTGATTATGTGTGAATATGTTGTTTCGGGTAAGGTTTGATAATTTTCAACCTTTCCGAGTAAGCTTAGTCATTTTTGACTAACTTTATGATTTTCGGGCATGCTTTGAAGTGTTTACACTTTCCGGGTAGAGTACACTGTTGTACTCTTTTCCCGAGCAAGCTTGAAGTCTTGAGATGATTATGTGTTGTTATAGCTAGTTTTTAACAAGAAATTCTTGTTTCGGGCAAGCTATGCATGTTATATGCTGATTGTGATTCCAAGCAAACTTTTGAACTTAGTCAAGTACATCCAGTAAGCTTTGTGATTTGTGTGAATATGTTGTTAGGAAAGGTTTGTTAATCTTTCCAGACATGCTTAGATATTACTATTTAGGTTTGTCATTTTTTCGGGTATGGTTTGGCATGTTGAAATCCAACGGTTAAGGGCATACCTGATGATTGAATGTGTTTATCCTAGTAAGCCTAGTGCTAACATAGGATTTTCGGGCTAGCTCTATGAAATTTTAGACTATAGCACACTTAAATGTCTATGTGTTTTAATTTCATTCCAAGCATGCTTTGTGATATGTGTGTTTATGATTTCTTTGAAATTACAAGTGTTTTCGGGCAAACTTTGTTTTCCGGGCACACTTTATATTTCGGGTACACTTTTGTTACCTAAATATACTTGGTAAATTTCAAAACATAACTTTCCAAGTACACTGTCTGCTGGAAATCATTTCCGGGCACACTTTGTACTATGGGAAGGTTATTCGGGTATACTTTGCATTTGAAGGTGTTCGGGCACACTATTCTCTTGAATGGTTGCTCGGGTACACTATGTTTTTTAAGTATGTGGGGATCTTAATTGATTCCTAGTAAGGATGTTTATTTGATGATTATACTTGATTATTTGCCTTGTGATTAATTTCTCAAGAAATCTAGTATTTCGGGTAAGCTTTCTTCATCATGTCTTAACTTTAAATTAATTTACTTGATCGAGCAAGGTTTATAACTAGACGAATTCGGGCAAACTTTGTATATTCAAAAATAAAAATTTTCAAGCAAAGTTTGACCGGGTAAGGTTTGTAAGTGGAAGTATACCGAGTAGACTTTGGATATATTAATCTTTCGAGTAAGGTTTATGAGCTTAAATGAAATTAAATGTTTTTAATATATCAAGTGGATAATGTTACTGGTTGACAGCTAATAATTCACAAAATGACAAAAAGCATTTAAAACTCACTTTCAAAAGTTATATAAGAGGGAGTTAGGCAAATTTTTCAACATTACTTTTCCCTCTCTCTCTCTCCTTCCACTGCAACTGCCTACTCGCAAAGAAACCTACCCGACTTATCGCAGTCAACTTTAATCCAAACCCTAATTTTTATGAGCCCTCTAATTCCGACTGGATAAGCATTAATAATGTGTTTTCCGATCACGATTAGACTATAATGGGCTTTGATTATTTTCTTGATTACTAATAATCTGTTTATGTGTTTAGGTTATTAATTTGTAAAAGAACAGGTTCATGAAGATTTCTTTCTTTCTTCTTCATTTTTATAAATTGAAATTATCTAAAGTACTGAACTTTATGACTAATTTCACTTTGAATGTGTTTGTTTATGTGTTTCAGATATGGCAGAAGAAGAACAGCCAAAGTATTTCTTTGAAAAGAAACATAATATGTGTGCACTTCTGCAAGTCACACCTAACAATGATCCTGTGGCAACAATGATCAGATGGATGGCTCAATCAAATGTCAACTTTGCTCTTACTGAAAATCCTGTCATCTACAGAAATCACTCACTTGATTTCTGGAGATCAGCAGAACTTGTAGAAGACATCAATGGGAAAAGAATTGAAGCATCCGTTGCTGGTCAGGAAATACATGTGACATAAGGGATGATTAGAAGATGTTTCTAGCCCACCTCATATACAATCACCACAACCATCTACCTTCCAAACTCACACCACAGAACAACCTGATTATGATGAATTCTTCACAACACCAACTACATCACCACACACTGAAACTGACCTTCTGACCCTAATGAAAGAAAATGCTGAGTTGAGAAGAAGGAATGAGGAACTAACACAGGAGAATGTGATCCTGTTAGAGAAGTTGGTGCAGGCAAAATTGAAAATTCAAGCACCGGAGCAGGAGGTTGAGAAGACCTCAGCTTCCCCAAATCAGGGGGAGAATGATTCTATGCCAACTGTCTCAGGTGTAGAAGGTGAGAATGTGAATGCATTGAATATGATTATGAATGTGTATGGAGATGGAAGAGGTCAAGGAGGAAGAGGTGAATCAAGCAGTTCAGCATAACAAAGAACAAGTCCACAATCAAATGTGGATCTTCCAAAAGAACTGTATTATGATTCTGTCACTGATACCCTCAAGGTGATTATTAAGAGAGATTGTGGTTAGAAGTGATTTCCGTGAGTTTAATGAAGAACAGTTGAGAAGGATGGCCACACTCCATTTGAATGACTACAGAAACATGAACAGATCTGCATGTAGACAAATGAATGATCTATCAAAGTACCTGCATGAAGAAGCTGATAAAGGATTCCAATTCTTTAAACAAAAGAGGAGCTGGAGATTGATTCAGTCTCACAAATCAAAAAGGATTTCAAAGTTGAGAAGAATGGACATTGCCGAGAGAGACTATCAAATGAATGTCCAAGATTAGAATCCATTATCCAACATGAATGCTTGCATAAGTATGAGAAGAAGGATGAGACGCCCCAACTACACAGTACAGAAGAATGGCATAATTGCTGAGATTGAATACAAAAAGAATGCCGATCACTTCTTACTGAGAAACTCAGATGGAAAGATATTGGGGATTATCAAGGAAGACGAAGATTTAACATATCTGCACAGTGAAGATCTCATGGATATAAGGGACTTGGCCTTACCAGAAAGTCACATTCATTACCAAGCCCTTAATATCTTCAAGATGAAAGCTGCTTCAGAGCTAATCAACAGAAGACAAGCCGTTCATGATGCAAGAAAAAAATAAGATTAATAGAATAGGCTTTGTTTTGTAATGTCTTCGGACAACTTTCTGATTATGTAATTGTGTTTATGTTATTTGAATATGTAATTTTTTATTTTTTATTTGATGTGTATTTTTGCTGAGTGTAAGTAACCATATAAATGTTTTGGGTCAGTGAGGTGTTCCAATCTAGGGGGAGATTGTTGGGTCAAGAAATTGACCTAAGGGTGAGATTGCTGAGTCAAAGATTTGACCTAAATGAAGTACATGGAAGATTGGAATCTTCTCAACCTCCTCTGAATTCGCTAAGTAATGGATCCGAGCACACCTTAGACATCCGAGCAAGCTTTTACTTAGCCGAGTACGATATTTTGCCTACCGGGCAAGGTTTACTTCAAGTAGTCTTCTTAAGTGGATATCCGAGCAGGGTTTGCAAATTAGTGCATTGCCGAGTAAGGTACACTAGTTTATGTAAATATGGGCAAGGTTCACTTTATCAAGCAAGTCTGTTCTTCAGAGTCAAGTATATTACTCTTCCGAGTAAGGTTTGGTTAACCAAGTCCAAGAAGAAAAGTGATTGGAAGACCGGGCAAGGTATTCATTAATAAGTATGATCCAAGTATGCTTGATAATCTAAGGGAATATCTCTAAGTAATATCGAGCAAGGTTCAGCTCAAGCAAGGAACAGTACTCCCGAGTACACTTTGCTAATAAGTTATTTTATAGCAAAGAGCTGAAATGGATCATTGAAGAACAAGGTTGCTCGTAAGAAGTTGTCGGGCAAAGTCTGGCAAAGTCAAGAAGACTGAAGTCTACTAGGTGAGTATTTTACTTGGTAAAATACTCTTCAAGTAAAGTCTACCCGGAAACTGATCCCGAGCACACTTCTATGTTACCAAGTTATGAAGGATGGCCGAGCATACTCGGAAAGACAAGATTGGTGCAAAGCCTACCCGGAAGACTTGTTTTACACTTAGTTTATTTTGAATATGTAATTTGAATATGTATGATTGTATTTAGGGTTTCTAGAAGGAATGACAGCTGTCCTAGGTTGGCAGGCCTATAAATATAATGTTTAGGGCACGCCGCCAAGAGGGAACAATACGGATAAGACAGACACATTAATTCAAAGAATATTGTGTGACGACTGTCTTAGGATTCCTAGAAAACCCTAAATCGATTATCCTTTTGTATGATTAATAATATATAAATGGAAATCTTTTGAGTGAATCTTAAGTGTGCTTTCTACATTTGATTATTCATTGCAACCGTATGTTTGTTATTGATACCGCCTTTAACAAACGGATGTCTTTCTAAATATAGCAACCCGTCATTAACTCTCTTGTCGACACATCAATCTGTGTGAGTTATGACATGATTAATTAAGATCCAGCTGAAATCGATGGGACCGACAAACATGTTTAATCTTTAATATGACACGTTGAACCGGAATGCCTAGATTAATATTTTATAACAATGTAACAAAATATTTTGTTATTATTAATTTTATCCTAAGTAATTAAATTGATCATGTGGTTAAAAGATGGAACATTCTAGAACTTTCTACCTTATCCTTGTTTCACAAGTAAGTTTATCTAATCTTTTAAATTAAATAAAATGAAAACAAATAATAAAAGGAAAATAAAACTAAAAGTGCCGTGCACTTTTTATTATGCACACACAATTTTTTTTTTATTATTATTGTTCTTAATGTTATTATTATTATCATTAATATTAGTTTATCACTTAATCTTTAAACAAGTTTTATCTCTATCTAAATCGTATTCAAACCTCAACTTTTGGCATATAAATAGAGCCTCTCATTCTCATTATTTTTCACACCAAATCTCATTCTCTTTTCTCTCTAAGCATAAACAAGTAAGTTTGTATAATTATTTTTCTTTTCATTGATGTTTTTATACATTTTTGCTTTCTATTATGACTTTATTCTTGTTTTTTCTTATGTTATTGAGTTTTCCTTTGAATCTTTATAGTTGCTCATATACTCTCACCATGATCATCATAAATTATTAACAAAACCCTTACTTTTTGCTTTAAAAATTATGATGATCATGTTATTCCAAGAAATCACAATTATTTTCTCAAGATCTTGGATCAAAAGTATAATTTTTCCATGAACAACTATGAATATTTTTATGTTCTTCAAAAACTCATAAATTATCATAAATATCATAAATTATAATATTTACAGTTTAAACCCTATACTTTCATAAATGTCAATAAACATCATAAACTATAATATTTACACTTTGAACACTATACTTTCCTAAATGATAATAAATACACAAAACTATATGATATTACACTTTTACCCCTTTACTTTATGATAAATCAAAATCATTCCAAAACATTTTGAGTTGATATACAAATAGAGTATAAACCGGGTATGTATGTATCTGACAAGCAAACGGTTCTGCCTAAGGCAAGAGTAGCGTAAATAATCCCATTGGACCCGTGACTCTTACCTGGGAATCAACTTGCTGGAGGTCATGCTCTTGGTTTAGAACATTCTAATATGCGACACTCTAACGAATTTAATAATCGAAACTTAATCTAGGGCATCCCGTGAACAGTTCAACTAACTCTTGCTTGTGTTCGTGTTCATCTCTCAAGCAAGGTGAGTTCATAGCCTCTTTTATATGCTTTTAAATGTTTTATAGTTTGGGGTGAAAACATGCAACTTATTTATTCTACGTTTTATAAATGCTATTTGATTCAAACTTTATTCATAATATTCATTGTGTGTGATCATTACGAGTATATACTTAATCGCATGTACAATCATTAACTTGTTAAGCCCGTGGTAGTATGATGATAGATCTATTGGCCCGACCCGCCCACTCAGGCCTCGGGTAGAGGCCTGTGTGTTCAGAATCCGATGATCGTTAAACGTTAAACATAATAGTCTAATCGTGGATTAGACGACTCGCTAATCGTGTCAGAGGTTTGGTTGTAATCACTAAAGTATATAAATTAACTTAACACGTATGAAATGTTTTCAACATAATGCATATTTTTCTACTTAAAAACCTATGTTCTCACCAACTATTTTTAGTTGACACTCTCGCATGTTTTTCAAGTAATGGAAATTAAGGAAGATTCTTGAAGTATCACTTACGGGATGTGTCAGACCTAGAAGCCTAAATAAATAAAGTATTATGTCTTACTTCTTATCTGAATTATGTTTGGTTTAAACATTGTGTTGGTTTATTTTAATAAGAGTTTTTACATTTAATACTATGTGCATGATGTCAATCTACACATGCCCCGGCGTTTCCGCCTTCGGCCGGGGGGTGTGACAAGGCAGGTTGCACTCTCTTACAAAATGTCCTGGTTGTTGACAGTTGTAGTGTATAGCTTATGACTTGTCGAACCCAATTATTTCATTAGGACCTGATACAAGAGACCTACCAGTCCTGTTGAACAACCTTTTTCTCCTTAATGCCGACATGGCTGCTTACCATTTCAGATCCATGTCCTCTAGATCATCTGCATCAATTTGCTCAAGGTCATCTTAAATAACACTTGTATGGATAATGTTCTTTTCAACAAAGGCATTGTAGGAGTCTGTGAACATGGAAAGCAAAGCTGGGTATTCATTGCCTTGACTGGGATTACCACTACCATAAGGTATATGCCCACTGTCCATTGAGGCAGAGTCATCATCAATTAGTTGGACATTAAACCTTGATTGTCCACCATGGTTACTTGAACTTCTAGCAACAAACACCCTTGGTGTATCACCACCTTGTTCATTTGGTTCTTCTATAATTGGAATTTGTTGTTGGTTCTTGGTAGACAGGTTACCCATTGGTCATTTGATACTTGGAAACAAGGTTTGTCCTCCCTAATCATCTCATTCTCAATCATCTCTATCTCAGCTGCTTGCATGAAGTAGATCACATCATCAAGCTTGAGTGCATCATAGTTTGGTTTCTACCTGATAAATTTGCTGGCAGTATACCATTCTTTGGATAAAGATGACAGTAGCTTTGTGTTTAAATCAGCATCAGTTACCACATAATCAGTTGTCCTTATTTCATTCACAATTGTCAGGAACCTTTCAAGCACAGACTTCAGTCTCTCACCATCCTTATACCTGAACCTGTCAAGTTTTTGCTTCAGTCTCTCTTTCTTGATATTATTCAATTCAGTGTTGCCTTCAAACATTTCTAACAAGGCATCATACATGACTTTAGCAGTTTGATTGTGAGCAACCTTTGTCAGTATCTCCCAAGATAAACCCAATTGCAACAGAGTCGGTGCTTAATCATCAACTTTCCTCATTCTTACTTCAACAACCAAATTATTTTTTGTTTCAACAGGCACATAAGATCCGTTTTTTATTGATGTCCACATCTCTACATCGTTGTAGCATACCGCAGCTTCAAAGAGCACTTTCCATTTTATGAAGTTTTCCTGTCCATACAATTTTGAATTTTGTTAATTGATACCTCTTGCTCCTCGTATCCAGACAAATATTTGGATTTTTGAAATATTTTTGAAAAACAGAGAAAACTGTTGACAAACATAAGCAAATTTTAAAACTCTCTTGAAAAATAATCAGATATGTGGATGAAATCCTCAAATTTGATATATTTGGTCAAATAAGAACAAGATCTACAATAAAAATGAAAACTTTAATGTAAATAAGAGAAGGAAGAAACCAAATATTGCAGATCTGGAAAGAAATGACGAACATAATGGCTGAAGTCAAGAATTAATGAAACAGTGGTCAGCTTACGTCATTCTTCATCTTTAATCAGCAATAATAAGCAACAGTTCATTCCCCAAACAGTAGGAACAAGCTCTGATACCACTTGTCGGTCCTGTATATATCGATCACAATACCACTGTCTTAACCCACACGATTAGGTGTTGACAAGAAGGTTAACGACTTGCTATTTAGGGTATGAACAATAATGTTTTAAGGGCGGAAACACTAACAAACTAAATGTTTCTTGATAAATACTAAGGTAGCAAACGCAAACTGTAACTCAAAAGATTTCCATTTATAGAAAGATCGATACAAATGAAAATCAATCAGGGTTTTAGAAAGGAATGTTTTGTCCGTACGTATTAAAGAACAGCCATCACACTCAATATCAGGAATATTATCATGTCTGTTATCTCTCTCTCGTATTACATGTGTATTAGGCGTGCCCTAAATTATTCTATTTATTGGCATGCCCTGACATCTGTCATTCCTTCTAGAAACCCTAATCAATGATACACAATCACAAAATCATATAACAAAAGATTCTTAGTGTAAAACAGGTCTTCGGGTAAGCTTTACAGCTTTTGTCTTCTTCGAGCAAACCTGGTAACCAAAGTGTGCTGGGGAACAGTTCTCCGTGTAGACTTTACTTAAAATGTTTTCCTTAGAAAATATTCACCTAGCAGACTTTAATCCTCTTGACCATAGCAAACTTTGCTAGATATGGTCCTACGAGCAAACTTGTTCTTCATATATCCCTTCAACTCTTTGTTAATAACTTATTGAACAAACATAAGTGTGCTGGTAACACTGTTGACTGTGCTGGAAGTATTGTAGATTGCTCGGAGTTGAAACTTGCTAGAATAAGTCCTTAAGATATTTCTTTATCAATTTTCTTCAAGCTTGCTGGAACAACTGTTTATTAATAATAAACCTTGCTAGATCTTCCAAAGTACTTGGTTTATTTAGCTTGGTTTAGCCAAGAGTTTGCTGGGCAACAAACCTTGCTTGGCATGAAGAACAACCTTGCTAGACAAAGTGAACCCTGCTCGGATTGACACTTAAGAAGATTTCAAGAAGACAACCTTGCCCGAAAGGCAAAATACCTTTCTAGGGTAAGTGAAAGCTTGCTGGGAGGTCTGAGCTAGCTCGGTATCCATACTTAGCAGTTTCTTGAGAGTTTGAGAAGTTTCCAATGTTTCTTTAGCACTTTTCTTATCCCAACAGACTACAACATCGACAGATCTGTAATTCACGTATATTCCTCAACCGATGTAGTCTCTGATGCCTCTCCATAAAAAGTCTTAGCTACTACAAGTCCAACAGTTCTAGCACGTCCAATGTAGAGGCCAGACTTCTCGTTCATGTCATTTAACAGACCTGATGGTCCTATGCAGCCAATGAATCATATGTTCTTCAACTTGCCAATTCAACAACAAATGCTTAAGTTGTTGAATTGGTTCATTTGCAATTAAATTAAATGGAGGTAGATCGATTATTTCAAGACAAGATGCGAGCTTATTAAAGAAATATTTTGAGCCATTATCTTATGTTCAATGTGAGAAAACGGAATTGTGAGCCCTGTTACTGCTCAGGGAAGATGTTAAACAAGGAGGATGAGCTTATACTTCAATTTACATGTAAAGAAGATATGTTAAAAAAGCTGAAAGATAACGATGACAAGAATCCTGGAGCTGGTGGTGGTTTTGATCAGCAACCAGGTGTTGGTGCTTCATCATCTGATCATAAAACTACCGAGGGGGAGTCGGATAAACAATTGGTGGTTTATCAAGATACCCCTAATGTGTAGCCTGTAAATTCGATCTAGGAAAATATGATACTGTTTGTGGATGACAGAGGTTTTGTGATGAGTACGGTGAATGCTGATGAGATTGAACTCATTGAAGAGGGTAAGTTTTTTGATCACTCGCTTACAAAAGAGCAGATTGCCATATTGCTTAATTAAATGAAGAAGTAATGGATGAGTTGGAAAAAGAAGAGGATGTGGAGGTAGTTGATACCGAAAAAGTTAGATTCGATACGAGTGATCTAGCTAGGAATACGTCGTTTAATGATGATGATGTGGAGATGGAAGATCTGACGGCTGAGGAATATCCTGACACGTATACACATGCTAACTCTGATTAGGGAATTCCGTTCTTTACTATAGAACATTTTCAAGAAGCTGAAGAACATCTTTAGGAGGTTTGTTTATGCATAATATGTCAAAAATGTAAAAGGAAAAGGTAAAGTATCGGATACTAAGACAAGGACTTCGGATGGTATTTTTACTCATAATATGTCGAATATGAATAAGATGATCGAGCTTTTAAGGTATGTTGAACGTGAAAATTACAAGCAATCGAAGGCTCAAGAATCAAGATATCAAATGAAGAAGTTCGTTGCTGCGAAGACGGTGAAAGGTAACATAATTTCGTTGTTGTACGAATCGGAACTTAAAAGTATATATTTTCAAATGGGAGCACACCGCATTATTTTCAACATATTACTGACGTGCTTTCGATGCTGAGATAAGACGTATACAAACTTGCCAATAGGCCTTTTATAAAAATAGGTAAACATAAAATGGTTGATTGGTTCTATAAGAATTTTCTAGACGAAGTGAAGTATGGGTTCAAGTTTTTCAAGCCACAGGTGCCTACACGAAGATATGTGGATAAAATAGATCGGCGCACCAGTTGGAGAAAGTTGGTGGTTAATGTAAAGCCGCCGCGACCATTAAAAAAAGTTCCTATAAAGACTTTTCCCCAAATTCTTTATAAGAAGTTCAACAGGTGGTATTACGATAACAAGACCGACAAGGCCGTAATTGTATTGGGTTCGGGCTTAAAGACTGAGTTTATTAGGGTAATTGACCTTATGTGGCTAGTTAGCTATCCCTTTACAAGAATTGGCTTAGATGGGCGGATGTCAGAGACAACGAGCAGGCTATGTAATTCCAACGTGTGGTTCGCGTTTGTTATGTGTTTAGAATTCATAGTTGTGCATATTGAATAATAGTATGTTCAAGATGTGAAAGACAAAGAGCTCAAGACTAGTCGGAGTTTGTTAGTACACGGTTTTGCGTCTCGGTCTCTGTATAATGTATTTTGTTTATCTGATAAATGTATGGGGGTATTTTGGCCATAAATGTAAAGTCTCATTCTTTAGGGAAGTTAACGAATGGGACCCGCTTAGTTTTTCCACATTCGTAATATATGTTAATGAATGAAGGTTTACGTA
Source organism: Bidens hawaiensis (assembly GCF_021521415.1). Taxonomy (NCBI): domain Eukaryota; kingdom Viridiplantae; phylum Streptophyta; class Magnoliopsida; order Asterales; family Asteraceae; genus Bidens; species Bidens hawaiensis. The sequence continues at coordinate 18,157 of NW_027500584.1, forward strand.
TAAGGTTCATTCATTAGGGGATGTTAACGAATGAACTTAATGTATGATAACGAATGTGAGGCTCATTCATTAGGTTGGTCTAACGATTGAGCTTGTTGTCTATATACACCCTATATCTATTATAAATTTATAACAATTCTTATTTTATCCATTTACATATTGTTACTATGCCAATTTTTTCTCTCACAACACACAGTAGCACACAGTTAACGTAATCATTCAAGATCTTATCATAATTCAAATCAATGACCAAATTGTTAATGTATAGAACCGTGTTCGATCTGATACGTGGTTTCAGAATTCTTCACCTTAGCTTCACACCAAATGATAACCTGCATATGCGTACAATATAATATTGTTTTTCAACATGAGGTTGAGTGAGAATGTCATCGGTTTTGATATAATAATTATAATAATTATGATAATAATAATAATAATAATAATAATAATAATAATAAATGAGCAAAACTGATATTGTGAGCATAAATCAATCAAACCATGAGCAAATGTTAGTGCCAGTTGACCATTGCCTAGCGAAGCAGGCTCTGGCTACAATGATAATCATATGATTATACTATAATGTGATTATGATGGAACTCACCGAAAGCGATAAAGTAAAACAACTAGACAAATAGCAATTAGTCATTCAATCGATCAACACACAATATTCATAGTTAGCTAGTTGTATAATATATAAAATATATAATATGAGTAGGTACGCATAAGTCTCCAAAAGATTTAAAAACAGTTAAAATACGAGATGAATGACTTCTCAACATATTACTTAGGCGATTTTTAGTGAATAATAAGAATAAAATGAGAAATGAACTGTTAACGTGGTGACTCAGTTAACCTAAAAGAACCTGAAACTTGGAAACAATAAATTAGAATTAAAACCGAGAACAACAAAATTGGAACCATGTTAACTGGATATGTAAAACTTAAGTTATGAGATTTTTAAAATTTAAGCGAGTTTTAATATTCATAATGCAAACTTCGAGTCGGGAGTCGGGTTCTGACCAGTAAACTCAAAATTTTTTGGTGAACAAAAAATTCTTCGGGAACGAAAGCTAGTTCCGAACAGAGGATAGAGAAATTGATAAGTCAATGGATTTGACTAAAATGCACTTAAACAGTTCGGGATCAAATTAACCACCGAGACTCCATCAATATGAGAAATTGATTGAGGGATTTTGTAAATGAGATAAAAACCTACAATATTAAAGAAGACAACTTACACAGGAGATGAATGGAACTATGAAATAACACGAGTTATAGGGTCTTGGAACTTAAAAGTCAAATCGGAAGGCAAAAGCTGAAGAAAACACGAAACACCGAAGAAGTAGGCCAGGGAAACGGTGAAGGTCGATGTTGTAGTAATGTTCAAGGGTTTTAGGTCATATTTTGGTTAAATAAAAGAGTTATAATTCGTTTGTATGGTAAAACACTCAATTAATGTAACCGAATAAGCTTATTATGATATAATCGGGTTAATTAACCAAGAGATTTCGGCTTGATAAACAAGAAACTAAACATAGACATGTTACAATAGCATATTAGTTATCTGCACCTTAATTTCAATGATTTAGGGTCGTTTAAGTAAGGATTTAGCATTAAACGAGAATAAAAACGATTTTGCTGATCAGGTCGTTCGAGCTACGCGAAGTGAAAGGGAGGGTTTCTTCGAGCTACGCGAAGGGAGAGTTTCTTTCAAATTTTGATTTTTGATAGATTTAGTCATGAAGTCCCAAAAATGTGTTTTTAAGCCATTTTAAACGATTTTAAAAGTTTCTAAAGTGTTGTGGGACAAGTTTGAAAGTTATGAAAATATCATCAGGGTAGATTTTGAATGACTTGATGAGCTTCTCAAGGTCAAATAACCAACTTGGACCATCAACAATATTAAACTGATTCTCATTGAACACTTTGTCAGATGACCCAATCACACTAAGTGATCTTTCATGTATACTTTATAAGCCTTTGCTTGTGAAGAGTATCCAACAAAGAAGCATTCAAGGGATTTGTCTTGAAACTTGTTCAAATAGTCCTTAGTATTCCACAAAGACACACTTATAGCCAAAAGGCTTAAGGAACTTGATAAAGTGCTTCCTATTGAATAAAATCTCATTAGGAGTTTTGCTATGGATTTTATTGAGGAGTACACTATTTTGAACATAAAAAATGTGTTTATAGCATCAGACCAAAAAGAAACAGGTAGATAGGCATCTGCAATCATGGTCATGGCAGCTTCAATAAGTGTTTTGTTTCTTCTTTCTACAACACGATTTTGTTCTGGATTTCTAAGAGCACTAAATTGCTGAAATATTTCTTTTGCATTGCAAAATTCAAATATCACTTCATTCTTGAACTCTGTGTCATTGTCATTTCTTAACACCTTAACTCTTTTGTCTAGTTGATTTTCCATTCTAGTAACACATCCCTTGATCAACTCAACAGCTTCATCCTTTGTTGAGTGAAAATAGACCCATGTGAACCTTTACTTGTCATAAATTAGTAAAAGACAAAATCTCTTCTTGCCAACACTTACACTCAAAGGACCAAAAAGATCCATATGAATCATTTCAAGCATTTGATCAATTGATTTCACCAATTTAGTCTTGTGAGATGATTTATGTTGTTTTCCCTTCATGCATGAGGAACATGTATCATGTATCTTGAACTCCCTTGTAGGAAAACCAATTACATGTTCACCTTCAACAATTTGGTTCATGTTCTTTCCTATGCCAAAGTTTTGTTTCATTATCAGTGGCTTTAGAAACAAAGCATGTACCTCCTCTAGAAATAGCATATTTCATTATTAGCTCAAAGAGGTTTCTTCTTGGATCCATCATCATAATCATGTCAGGAGGAATGACAAATTCATGTTTCAAATTTAAAGCAGTGTGTATCGTCAAATCCAAATTTGTAACCCTTATAAAAAACGTGTGATTTTTCAACAAGTTGTATTGAAGCCCTTCCACATATAACACATTATAAGATGACACCTTGCCATTTGTAAGAATACCGTTTCCTACAATCTTGCCTCCATTCTCATCATTTCCATAGGCAACCGGTCCTTCAAAGTTTTCTTCATAATTCACAAGTGACCTCTTGTAACATGTCATGTCGCTGGAACATCCACTGTCCATGTACCAAATGTCATTAAAATTTGTGGATTGTTGATGCACATTAAAAAAGAAATATGATTAGTTGTGGAGATAATCACAACCCAAGGGGCTTTTACTCCCTCAGTTACAATGATAATGGACAAGAGACTCCTTTGGATCAGCATCCTCATAAACAATTCCATATGAGTCCTCACTACCATAACCATATTCAACATTGATATCTTTGTTCAAGAAATCATTCAAGCATTCTTCAATAATTGGTTCTTCTATTTTCAAGATAATCTTTGGAGTTTCTCCTTTGTCTTCCATAAGAAATCTCTTGGTTCATTACCAAATCTTAACATGAAATTTTCATCACCATTTTACTTTGCAATAAACTGCTTCTTGACAGGCTTTTCACATTGTTTCTTCTTCACAACTGGTGCAGAAGATTTCTTAGAGCTCTTCACATTGGAGAATATAGAGGTTGTTTTAATCATAACCTTCTTCTTCTTCTTCTCTCCTTTTAATTCTTCACCTTCGGAGACAAAATGTTGTTCGGTAAGACTCGTCAGGATGATCATTTCAAGTGTCCGTACTTTCAAGGGTTTGATTCTATATTCTCGGCTTAAGTCATCGGCTACTATACTAGCTTTGCCTGGCTGGTATCAGATTGCACAATCATAATCATTTAACAACTCCACCCATCTTTGTTTCCTCATGTTCAGCTCTTCTTGATCAAATATATGTTGCAGGCTTTTGTGGTCCGTGTAAATTGTACATTTGGTGCCATACAAATAGTGTCTCCACATCTTAAGTGTTAAAACAACCGCTCCTAATTCCAGGTCATGGATGACATAATTCTTTTCGCGCACTTTTAGTTGTCAGGAAACATATGCTTTTAATTGTTTCTTTGAATTAACACGTATCCTAGAGCATTTCGAGATGCATCATAATAGACTACAAGATCGTTAGTCCCTTCTGAAAGACTTAGTATTGGAGCTTGGCACAATTTTTGTTTTAACAGTTGAAAGGTCATTTCTTGTTCTTCTCCCCATTCATAATTTCAGTGTTTTTGAGTTACGAGGGTCAAAGGTTGGGCAATACTGGAAAAGTTTTCAATGAAATGCCGGTAATATCCTGCTAATCCCAAAAATTGGCGGATTACTTTCGGTGACTTAGGTGCATGCCAATTTTTAGTGGCTTCTATCTTGCTGGGGTCTACATGAATTCCTTATCGGTTTATGATATGTCCTAAGAATTGCACTTCTTGTAACAAAAATTAACACTTGGATTATTTTGAATAAGGTTTCTCCTGCCTTAACATTTTCAAAATTACTCTTCATGCTCCTCCATACTTTTTGAATATATCAAAATGTCGTCAATTAATAGTATAACGAATTTGCCAATGTAAGGCTTAGGGACTCTATTCATAAGATCAATAAACACTGTTGATGCATTGGTTAACCCAAAAGGCATAACTAAGAATTCATAATGACCATATCGATTCCGAAAGGTTGTTTTCGAAATATCGTCCTCGTAAATTTTCACTTGGTGAAAACCAGACCAAAGATCAATTTTAAAAAAATAGTTCGCTCCATGGAGTTAGTCAAATTAATCATCTATTCAAGGAAGGGGATATCTATTCTTAAGACTTACTCTGTTTAACTAACTAATAAAATCTTGGAAATAAATTACCAAACAATTTCCACTGAAACTATCAAATATTAGGTAACTCTAGAATTTTTCTTGTAATTTTTGAACACTCACAACATCATGAAAATTCATATACTATAGCAACCTACCTTCAGCTACTCTATCCAAGCAACAGAAAAAAATATTTGTCAAAAATTCCATATATGTCCAATCAAATCAAGACCAATTAGATTTATTTCATAACTCAATATATAACACTCCAGAAGGGAAATCACTCAAATATTCATTTTCAATAAAAAATTATACTCTTCACAAGACAGACCAGAAAATTACTTATTCAACTTGAGTTGATACCCGATATTGTAAATTCATAAACAGTAGTCAAACAGAGTCCAAAAATTATTATTTTCGACCTTTTGAAAACCAGCCAAAACTACCAACGTATGAACAAGTTAGACAACTAACAATCTAGACACAAAATCTGTCAGCAAGTAGATCCAAATCAAAACTTACAACAATCATGATTTTTATATCTCTATGATTCTATATCACCAAGGGATCATTTTATATGATTAAAACATATCTTTTTATTGTTCATACAGATTTCATGTTGGGTATTATATTTTAGACCGACGCATCAAATCGTTACTCATTTATAATAAGAAATTAAAGAAAGATAACAAGATATTATAACGAGTAATTGAAGCATTTGACGGGTGAAATATTATATTATATTTTATTCCTTGGTTTTATCCAAGTGACGGTGGAGTAAAGACCAAGACACAAGACTAGTATAAATAGATGATTTAGGTCATTTGTTTATGTCATGTGTGCATTATGAGATATTTCATTGTATTGAAAGTTTCCCCCGGGGAAGAGCTCTCCCCGGGTGGCCATTTCTTTATGATTATGTATGTATGAATGTATGTATGAGGGTTCTTGATGAGAATCATTAGTTAATGAAAATCATACTTCTACATCTATCTTTTGTGTTTTGATTACAATTTTTCATCCTATTATTGATTGTTAATCAAATCGAACTCTCCACATCCGTCCATTTTTATTATTCAAGAGTGAATACGTGTTATGATTCGATCGTAACCCGAAACAGAGCTCCATTGTTAATACCGATTATTCACGCTTCCGCACCGGGGCTCGGTTCTCAGAATTGGTATCAGATCTCGGGTTACCGAATCGTTCATACTAACCGCTGAGTAGATTAAATTTCTTGAATCCGCCATGGGCGTTAAACAATGAAGTTTGTTGAAATTTTTATGGATTTTTGCATGGATTTGGATGAACTTTGATGATTGAAGGATTATAGATGTGGATTGATGTTTTAGTCGATGATTAGTTCGGAGATTCAACATCAATTTCATGTTTATGTATTCGGTTTCGTCCAGATCTATTGATTTCGGTTCGTTTTTGGTCGAACTTGTTTATATTTGATGTTCTAGATCGGATTAGTTGATGAAATGGATGAATGATTGGTTATGGAATCTTGGTTTCGTGATAGTTTGATGAGATTTCAATGATCAATTTCATGTAATCCTTGTTTAATTACAAATTTAAGAATTTAGGGTTATTATGTTAAAATTTTGGGAAAAGTCTAAATCAGATGATTATGACCTAATCATGATTGTTTGGCGAATTTGTGAAGATAGAGATCTGTTTTCATGTTCAAGCATTCATTAGAATAAATGAGATAAGTGTTCGGACTGTTTGTGATTTTTCACGTGGCTATTCACGATTACATTAAAGGATTCAAAGTAGATGTTGTTACATGTGTTTGTCAGTAGCTTGATATGTTGCTGAGTTAACTCAGCTACTGAATTTCAATAATGTTGAGTTTGTTGGAGCTGAGTTTTAATAGGTTGCTGATATGTTTGTAAAATTAGGTGCTGAGTTTGAATAGTGATGACAAGAATCTTTATTGCTGAAATAATATGATTACGGTGTTGCTGAATTATTTGTGCCAGTTGGCTGCTAATATTACTGGTTAGTCATGAACAAATTATATTCCATATATTAACAAACAGTTGCTGCAAGCCTCGGAAAGGTTGTTGCTAATCTTAATGAACAGGGGCGGAATATTGTTGTTGCAGATTGGTATTCAAGACTATTCACGAGCAGATGAAGGTTGTTGTTGCTGCACTATTATAATTGTTGTTGATATGAGTTTAGACAGCCGGTTTACTAAGTACATGTGCTTCTATTATACATTGAACTCGAGGCAGCTGAAACTGAATGTTGCTGCTAATATTCTTCATGAACGTCTACAGTGGTAGTGGTAATTCAGTAGGTATTCGGCTGATTCACGTCTTGGCAGCAGATACAAGGGCATAATGGTAAACTCATATGTGTGACAAGGTCTTATGCAGATGATACAAGTTATAAAATAGTTGGTACAGGTGCAGATCCATACTCAAAATGTTTCTTGATCACTTGCAGATTATGATTAAATGGTTGCAGATTCAGATCTAGCTCTTATTTTACGAACAGATGATATTGTGGTTGTTTGGTAAAATTTGTTGGAGTAAATCAGATTGTACAAGGGTTGTAGAAAGAGAAGTTATTGTCATTTCACTGTTGTTACAGGAGGTGCTTACAAGAACAAGATGGTTGATTTATCCGGATCATTTCAAGAGTTGATCATGTCAAATGTCAACTTTCAACCACAAAGGTATCTTTTAATTCGTTTATTTTGAATATTTATCAACAATTCTTGATAGGGATGGTCAAGATTGTTTGAATTGAAGATGTTCTCCCGCACTTGATTTAAAGACATATTCGTTTTTGACATTGCAACGAAATTGGGGGAGAAAAATTATATGGAATATCATTGCAAATTTTGGTCGAATCAAGTGAAAGACTCACTTTAAGGAAAATTTTGAGTTTATTTCCTTTTGTGGTTTCGGATTAACTCGTAGTTGATCATTGAAGTTTGAATCCTCAATCTTATGCATATAAAACTATATCTGAAAGAGATAAAGAGAAGACGATTGAAATGAAAAATGGTAGACGCTTATTGTGAGGAGGAGAATTTCTATGAAAGGCATCGGGTTATGAGGTGATCGTGAAAGTGATTTGATGGCATCGGTCTAAGGGGGAGATTGTTGGGTATTATATTTTAGACCGACGCATCGAATCATTACTCGTTTATAATAAGAAATTAAAGAAAGACAACAACATATTATAACGAGTAATTGAAGCATTTAACGGGTGAAATATTATATTATATTTTATTCCTTTGGTCTTATCCAAGTGGTGGTGGAGTAGAGACCAAGACACAAGACTATTATAAATAGATGATTTAGGTCATTTGTTTATGTCATGTGTGCATTGTGAGATATTTCATTGTTTTGATAGTTTTCCCCCGTGGAAGAGCTCTCCCCTAGTGGCCGTTTCTTTATGATTATTTATGTATGAATGTCTGTATGAGGGTTCTTGAGGAGAATCATTCGGTTAATGAAAATCATACTCTTACATCTATCTTTTGGGTTTTGATTACAATTGTTCATCCTATTACTGATTGTTAATCAAATCGAACTCTCCACATCCGTCCATTATTATCATTCAAGAGTGAATACGTGTTATGATTCGATCCTAACCTGAAACCGATTATTCACGCTTCCGCACCGGGGCTCGGTTCTCACATTTCATTATAAAGATTTTTAGGGTTTTCATTTCAAGAAACAAACAAAACAACTTTATCGTATTTCATTTTCTTATGATTTCATGTGCTTGGATACTTTCATCCCACAATCCCAAATAAAAGAAAAGTAAACAAAGAAATATAAAAACATGCTTACTTTCTTGTTTCATCAATGAAGACTCCAAAACCTTGATTCAAGAGTCACCAAAACCAATTGTATATATGTATGCCTAGAGAGAAGTTGTAAAGAAATTGTTCTTTAAAGAGAAAAATGTGATGTGTGTGTGTATTGTGGATTTTGTCCAAGGAAGGAGAAAAGGAAGAGAAAAAATTTTCAAATCAAAGGTTATGTAACCAAAATCTTATTAAAAACATATTAGCTCTCATTAACAACAATTTAACTACTATTAATCAATAATAAACATTAGGTTAAGACTTTTATTTATTAACATGTATCATGTAACATTTTTAATTCAAGTTTACTAGGTATAACACAATCTAAAGTTCATGGTACATTTTAATAATTAACATCTACATGTAATATAAGATGCATATAACAATCATTCTTGACCATTTCTTACACATAACATACATATAGACATGTAACATATGACATGTAGCATGTAACATATATTACCATAGTTCATAATGTAACATGTGAGAAGTAGTGTGTAATATATATCACATTAGTTTATGGTGTAACATGTGACAAGTAGTATGTAATATAAATCACACTAGTTTAAATAACACGTCACATGTAGCAACTAACATATTTCCTACCATATGTATCAAAAAAACTCGTGTGTGTGATTATGCGACATGCGACAACATGCATGCTAGTTTTCTGGCTGAGTTCACAAAATTTCATAATTTTCCCTTGTTAACTGAGTTTAGTTAACGGGGTTAACCTACAAATGTCGGGTGTCATATCATTCCCTTGTTTTGAAGAATTTTCGTCCCTGAAATTGATATGCTACTAAGTACACCAGTGGACTTTCTGTTTATATGTTTGGTCTAAGTAAATCTAACAGAAGTCATGTCTATATATTTGTTCACAGTACATCAGTAGATTGATTGGGTGGAGGTCTTACATGCTTACAACACATCTCTTTCTAGAAGCATGCAATGATTTCTATAAGGAGTTGGATGGACATGATTGGTACAAGTGTAAGAGTAGAGTGTTTAGTTGTCCAAAGAGAGGGGGTGGGGCGGCCTAAGGGGTGGGGTGGGGTATTTGAAGGGTTTTAATCAATAACTAGGTGATTTTCGAATACTTGTTTAACGTATTTCGTGTTTCAAATATCCAAACGAACTCCGTTTTTAATAATTTTTGTCAGACTTTGAACGAAATCAAATTCCTGACAGTATAGACTATAAAAATTATTTATTTGAAAAAAATTTATGTGGGGCCCTTCTCGGGTCCTGTACTGGCTCGGGTTTACTTATTTTCCAAATTTTGTGATTTGAGCCTTCGTAAATTATACTTTTATGTTGTCTCACATATTTTCATATATATTTTTGAATTTTTGAGATTTTTTAATCAATCTAATGATTTATTTACTTTCTA